>NC_133194.1:47760000-48000000 GCF_049306965.1 Danio rerio
CACACACATATACACACAATTCATCCCATTAGAGTCAACAACACACCAGCTCATTATGATTCACATCATTAAGATGCTAATTTCCAAACAGAGAACAAATATGAAAATGCCACTGTCATTTGCATTTAATCTGGAAATGTATATAGTATTTGTTTGCAATCTGAAAGCAAAGGAGGAGGGAGAAGGAAGACTATTAATACACCCTTCCCCTTTTCATTTTTTTTTTCTAAAACAGGTTACGTTTTCAGGCTTGGTCATGCGGAAGACTGAATTAACCAAGACAATGAGCTGAGCTAATTAATCTGAGCAATCTCCCATCAGCTCTTTTACCTCAGCTCCGTTCACTGAACCCTGGGATTGAGCCAATCGCTGCCCCCGGAGGATCATATATTTTGGAGGAATGATATCAGAGCGGCACAGCGAGCGTTTACAAGACCTACAGTACAGCAGAGCTGAAACTGATCAAGGGTATCAGTGTGTGCTGTGAGAGACCCTGCTGAGAGGATACTGAGAGTCTGAACACACACACACACACACACACAAAAAGCCACACACACACAATGCTCAGACACACTCGCTCATGGTGTTTAAAAAGACAATACACACACAAAAATAAATCTGCAAAACTTTTAATTGTTCCACATATTTATGATTTTCTTTCTACTGTTAAAAAAAGACAACATTTGGTTTTATTTATTTTATTTCATTTATTTAATTGTATTTGATTTGATTTATTTTAGTAATAATTGCATTACATTTTAGTTATTTTATTTAATTTAGTATTTTTAGTACATATCATTTTATTTATTTATGTATTTGTGTTTGTCTGTTTGTAATTGTTATTCTATTATTTTATTTTATTTAGTAGTAATTTTATATACTTTTTATTTATTTATTTTTAATTAGATTTTATTTAATTTAGTAGTGTAAGAAAATTTCATTCCTTTTCTTTATTTATGTATTTATTTATTTTAATTACATTTTATTTGATTTATTTTTTATGTACAAATTAAATATAATATTTTATTAAACTAAATAAAAATATTTAATTTATGAGTAATTTTATTTATTTGTTTGTTTGTTTTTTTATTGTTATTAGATTATTTTATAAGATGAAATGTAATATTATTTAAATTTTTTTATATTTATTAAACAAATAATAATTTATTATAAAAATTAAATGTTATATTTTAATAAATTCAAGTTAGTATTAATTTTATTCATTTATTTATTTATTTTTAATTTTATTTTTTATACTTTACATGCATACATACATACATACATACATACATACATACATACATACATACATACATACATACATAAATCATACCAGCATTTACTGTATGGCTACATTAATGGCAATAATCTTACATGATTTAAAAAAAATAAAAAATAAAAAATCTGTACACAAATCTGTCTTTGTTGTAAACAGAATGTAATATTAAAGTAAATAGCAACCTGCTTTACCATTTTTCTAAATATCTTAGTTTGCATTCATAGGAAGACATTACAAATTTTTTTTCTGGTCAAGATTTTGGACTCTTTTGTTTCCAAATCTCTTCCATAAACATCAGCATGAGAATATATTGAAAAATACACATTTAAAGTGAAATTTATATATATATATATATATATATATATATATATATATATATATATATATATATATATATATATATATATATATATATATATATATATATATATATATATATACTTTGACTAAACTTTTACTTTAAATGTGTATTTCAATACACACACATACATACAGTTGAAGTCAGAATAATTAGTGGCCCTTTTGATTTATTTTATTTTTTTAAATACTTCAAAAATTATGTTTAACAGAGCAAGAAAAATGTTCACAGTATGTCTGATAATATATTTTTCTTCTGGAGAAAGTCTTGTTGGATAAATTTCGGCTAGAATAAAAGCCTTTTTTAATTTTGTAAAAAAAAAAAAATTTTTAGGGACAAAATTATTAGGCCCTTTAACCTTTTTTCCCGAACAAACCATCCTGATACAATGACTTGCCTAATTATCCTATCCTGCCTAGTTAACCTAATTAACCTAGAGTAAAAAGTTAGGTTACATTTTTTGGACAAGAGGTCAAGTTCCCATAATGCAATTCAAAAGCACAAATGAGATAGAACAAATTTAAATATGATTCACAAAACATTTGTAAAAAATTGCAGATACTTTTTACAGTGTGTCATTCGCAATGCAATCAGTGTGTGTCCTCGACCCAACATCAATATCCAAGCACACACACCACAGCAGCATCATATCTGCAAAACCGTGGCTCTTTCCTCACACATCCTGAGACAACTTTTTTTTCTTCTGTCATGCAGGAGACTCAGATCCCTGATCACAAAGACTGCTTTCTTCCTTCTCACGGTGGCCTCTTTCACCCCCTCACATGCGGCACATGCACCAGAGGACAAACCGTTCGCCTGCTGCATAAATAAAGAGAGAACTGGAAGAAAAAACCAAACAAACACTTGGCTTGGACTCTGCTGGGTGGGGAGAAAGATAAGAGAGAGTGAAATTTGCAAGGACGTCAGAAGGAAAACCCTCTCGCCTCGTGCTACAGATAGAGCCGCCGCTTGGTTTTGCACTGGAAAAAATAACAGCGATGGCGTTTCTGAATGAAGATGTGCTCGTGTCTGTCTGACATCTTGCTGCTCGTCCCTTTCTCTCGCTCTAGCACAAACTTCCACTGTGTTTGCTCGTCTCACATGATCAATGCATGACAGCGGCGCTGGAGAGCAACTAAAAGTAGTAACAGACTGCATTTGTCAGTAGGTCAGCTGCTTTAAAAATACACCGCTTCGTCTGACAAGCCGCTTTTTCTGACAAGCAGAGGCGGTTCAAGACAAAACACAACGCATCGCTGTTTTGTGAGTCTTGTGTCATGTGCATGAAGCCGTACACAGGAGAGAAAACTCTGACAATAATCAGAAACTGCTCCCAAAATAGTTCGATTTTGCTTCCATGATGTGTTTGGAAACCTTTTCAGTGAATCAGTTCTTTAAATGATTCAGTGATTCACTACTGCGCGTTAACTATGTTTATGTATCCCCCTTCTAATTTAGATCTGACGTTTACTAATTGGAGGAAATTAGGATTATGGTGTATCCGTGACCTGTATATTGAGGGTAAATTTGCTTCCTTTACACAATTGCAAACAAAGTTAGAGATTACATTGGAAAATGAATGCCAGATTTCGATACACAACCACAATCTATGCTTGATGAATGTTGCACTATATCCCCATATAAAAATAAATTTATCTCTAATATATATAACAAATAACAAAAAATACCAGCCCCCCCTCCTCATCCAATAAATATAAGGATAGCTGGGAGAAGGACATGGGTACCCATATTCCTGATGACATCTGGGAAGAATCTTTGGAACACATACACTCCTGCTCCTATAATACGAGACATCGACTTATACAATTCAAAATTATACATAGGCTTCACTTTTCAAAAGTAAAGATCCAACTGTGATAAATATCAGTCCCTTAATGCAACACTTTTCCATTCTTTTTTTTCTTGCCCGAAGGTCACAAGCTACTGGTCTGATGTATTTAATGTATTGTCAAGAATCTTTAAGACTACACTGTTACCTGAACCATTGTTGATTTTTCTTGGCACATCAGAGTTATTTAGAAAATTTACTTCAGCCCAACAGCGGTTCATTTCCTACTCTCTTAATACTGCATAAAAATTACTTTTGATGTCATGGAAAGGACCAACGATACCTACTGACAAAATGTGGCTTCGAGATCTCTCCAATACTTTACATTTAGAAAGAATTAGATATCTGTTGAAGGACAATCTCTCAGGTTTTTATAATATTTGGCAACCCTTCATTGACTTCTTACAATCAGTGTGTGTATAAACACGTATTTTCTTCCATTTTTTTTCATATATATATATATATATATATATATATATATATATATATATATATATATATATATATATATATATAAACTTTTATTGTACTTCTTGCTACAAAATTGTATTCTACTTCCACATTGTTTGTCTTTTCCACTTTGTTTTGTATGTATATTTACAAAAAAAATTGAGCCTTTTTTATATTGTTGATTGAAATTGTATAATTTATATATGCTCAATAAAAAAAAAAAAAAAAAACTATGTTTATGTATAATCACTTTAGCCGTGGGCAACACTGTGGCTCAGTGTTCGCCTCACAGCAAAAAGGTCAATGGTTCAAGTCCCGTCTGGGTCAGTTGGCATTTCTGAGTGGAGTTTGCATGTTCTCCCCGTGTTCGTGTGGGATTCCTCCGGGTACTCCAGTTTCCCCCACAAGTCCAAAGATATGTAGTACAGGTGAATTGGGTAAGCTAAGTTGTCCGAAGTGTGTGTGTGTAAGAATGAGTGTGTATGGGTGTTTCCCATTGGTGGGTTGCAGCTGGAAGGGCATAAACTGCATTAATTATCCCAGCGACTCCCATATGAATCGTCCAGTGATTCATTTGTTCCCAAACCCCTCCTTAGCGCGAAGCTAATCTGTGCTGATTGGACCGATGACAGCCTGTTGCGATTGGTCGACTGCCTTCAGTGAGAGACCGAGTGAAATGCCCAGCAGCTAATCAGCAATATAGAAGTAGTCACAGTTGCATGCGATAACAGAATATAGCGAGTTAACCTGAAACAGTACACGCGGTTACAAGTAACAAATCACAACTAAATACATTTGCAAGCTAGAGTAAACGAGGCAACTTTA
Organism: Danio rerio; assembly: GCF_049306965.1. NCBI lineage: Eukaryota > Metazoa > Chordata > Actinopteri > Cypriniformes > Danionidae > Danio > Danio rerio. The sequence goes on from NC_133194.1 coordinate 47,764,762, forward strand.
ATCACACGTACCTACACTTGAGAAAGAGAGGAAGAAACCGATCCATGTCCTGACATGTCCATCATGTCCACAAGTTACTCTTTACTGATCCTTCCTTTAACAAATGCTGATGAAGTATTCTTTGTAGCATGTAGTTTCCAGAAGTTTCCAGTAGTTTCCAACTGCTTGGCTATAATGCTGAGGTTTTATCTTTGGGTAGAGACTCGATAATATCCATCTGCAGTGACTTCAATCGACCGGCATGTTTGTGTGTGTGGATTTCTGTGTTAGTGGGCGGGGCCTCAGGTTTGAAATCTCCCGGGTTTGCGCGTGCACGTGAATAACTTGGTTTCGTTAGTACGTCATGGCGAAACATCTAATGACTCGGTATCAAGGCGACTCGTTTGAAGCACTATGAGTCGACTCTTTTATAGCTGAATCAACAGTTTTAAACACTGTACACTTACAGATTTAAGCCTTAGCTGGATATTTCACTTCAAAGCTGTGTTACAAACTACATGGAAGGGCATTTTCAAAAACCCATAGGGCTCTATTTTGACGGTCCATGCGCAGAGCGCAAAACGCAGGGCGCAAACGCTTTCAGGGTGTGTCAGGACGGGTTTTTGCTAATTTAAGGACGGGAAATCTGCCTTGCGCCGCGGCGCATAGTCTAAAAGGGTTGAGTTTATTTTCTTAATGAGTTATAGGCGTGTTTTGAGAATAAACCAATTCAGAGTCTCATCTCCCATTCCCTTTAAGAGTCAGCTGCGTCGCGCCAAGAGCGCATTCGCTATTTACAGGACGCAAAGTAAGTCTAAGTGGAAAAAATGAGCATTTCACAAGCAAACAGTTCACAGTTTATTAACAGAAAACTGTTAAACAGCATCTACTGCATGAGAATGAGAGATAATGGATCTACTTTCACATTCGCTCTTGGATAGGGAAACCTTTACGCACAGACATCAATTAGTCTATAAATAAATACTTTTGTTTGTTAAGCGCAAAGATTAGTTTCAAAACTATTTCTAAATTCAGTTCTAATTTCCAGCAAACGAATAAATGAACAATAATAACAAAGTGTGCTCAAAAACCTGAGTTATATCCTAAAACACATGCTGTGCCCCATATGGTCTAAAACCTGCAGGTGGGCAAATCTAAGCTTGTTTTTAATTAAACAAATATAAATATGGATATAATAAATAATACTGCTAATAATAATAACATTATACACAAGCAAATTGTTATGAATGAACTGAAAAAGCCTCCCGAGATGAAGAATACATAAAAGCAGTGATTTTTCATATTTATGTAGGCTAGAAAATAATATGTTTTGTAATATTTTAATCCTTTATATTTATATTCTATATCTATTCTTAATATATCCTATATATATCCTTAATATTTAAATTTTTTCATACGTAAAGATATTTGCCTATTGCTCTCTTGTGTGTATTAAGCAGTGTGTAAGCGAGGCGCAACTCTGCGCTGGAGTCTAGATCGGGTTAGTTTTGGTCTAATGAAAAATTTATTATAGTTTCTCAAAATAGCAACGCGCCAGCAGTGCGCCTCAGAACGCCTTCCTTTTTAGAGCAGAACGCCTATGGGCGCACAAATGAGCGCTAATGCATTTGCTATTTAAACAGTGTGGCGCAACGCCTCAAAACGACTCTTGCGCCAAGCTAAAACTACCAAAAGACTATTACGCCGCGTCTTGCGCCACACTGCGCCGGGTGTATGATAGGGCCCCATAATATGGGCTCTTTAACTTTACTGAATTAGATTTTAATTCATTAATATGCACCTTTTGTAAAGCTGCATTGAAACAATAAATATCATATCTAGGACTACTGACCCAGCAGGGACTCGAACCAGTTGACATTCTTGCTGTAAGGCGACAGTGCTAACCACTGAGCCACCATGCTGCCTATTCTCAGCATCTAAAAGGTTTTTGAGTGTGAAAATGAGTTTGTTTAGCAGTATGGGGACATATTATGCTGTCTTTACAGTATTAAAAGCATTTTGTCTATGGGAAGTCTCCATTAGTGATGGGAAGTCCGGATCATTTTACTGACTCGGATCTTTGAGTCTCGTTCATCAAGATGAACGAATCTTTTTTTGAGTCATTTCGTTCTTTTGGTTCAATTTGCTTCCAAACACATCTACAACTAGCCCAAGAGGTTGATTGCACGACAAATAAGTCAAAAGTAGAATATAATATATATAATATTATATATATAATATTTATAATATTAGGAGAAAATAATAATTCTATGTTTACCTGCTCTTCTGTCTATGAAGGTATTGTTGTCTGTTTGCTCAGGTCACCTCTTCATGTCTTCGAATGTCAGGGGTTCGTTCACGTTACACTGACAGTCACATATAATCTTAATCAATGCACAGTCTAAGCCGATAGGAGCCATGATCGTTCGTTCATCACCTGACAGAATGACTCAAACCCGAGGACTCGAGAGATGAACAGTTCAATTCTTTTTCCGGCTCTAATGATTGTATGATTGCACGCGTGTGATTGGCTTGTGATGAACGAGTGACTCAGACCTGACAGAAGACTCGAGAGATGAATGGATCAAAACTTTTTCCGTCTCTAAACGCGCATGATTGGCTTGTGATGAACGAGTGACTCAGACCTGATAGAGGACTCGAGAGATAAACGGATCAAAACTTTTTCCGGCTCTAAACGCGTATGATTGGCTCGTGATGAACGAGTGACTCAGACCCGATAGAGGACTCGAGAGGTGAGCGGATCAATTCTTTTTCCGGTTCTAAACGTGTATGATTGGCTTCTGCCAATGTGATGAAGACTTGAAATTAACGATACTACCTGCACAAATGTGCGCATGCGCGGATGAATGAATCACTCCTTGAGAGGACTCGTAGCTCCCGAGTCATATTGAAGATTCGTTCAAAAAGAATGAATCGTTCATGAACGACCCATCACTAGTCTCCATAAAGACAGCTGTACAAAGTGTGTGTGCGTATCCATCAGTACACCACATTTGCACAGTCTCCGTTTCTATAGGTCAACTCAAAGCCTAGTTTAATTGAATTCTTGTATTTCTGTCCTATGCGTAATGAACTGACTAGCAGACCATGGCAAAAACCTTGTTCTCTCTGCTAATGAAAAAAAGATCCAAAGTTTCATGACATTTTCGTGGCCTGAGAGACAGAGCGCAAAAAAGAGAGATGAAGACAAACACAAGCAGCGTGTCAGACATTTGTCAAGCATGTTGACCCAGCAATCCCGTGTTCATCGCAAATCACATTCAGGTCAAGACTCGTACAGTTACATCAGGAAAAATGGCAGATTTCATGATATCAAATGTACACAAGGCATCATGCTGAAGGGCCATCTCTACCTTTACACACTTTCCTGGTGAAACTAAAGCATTACGGAGACCTGCGGGACTCTTTTGTCTTTGCTTAAGAGACCAACATCGCCGAGCCGGGGAAAATTACTTTCCACAGGCAATAAGGGCAAACATCTTCTGAAAAAAAGAATAAAAATGCTGGATGATTGGGTTAGACTAGCGGAGGTTGCCCATGAGCCATCCAGCATATGCTCGGTGCATTCATTTTTCATTTGGATGTGTGAGCTTCGAGCAAGTTCAGACAAGTACATTGTTTGCTTATTTTCAATGCAGGACGGCTCAACGAGGAACTCAATGACAGAGATGGGAACCATTTAAGCAGCCGCTGTCGCAAATGTGGAGCAGTTTGTCTTTCAGCCTCAGTGGATGGAGGATGTCACCAAAATATCATTTTAAGCCATTGACAGAAATTCAGAAGCAACATATTATAAAGTATTCACAAATGACTGCTTTTGGACGACTGGTAAATGTATGAAATAGATTTAATTTTTCAGTCTGTCACCTCTGACTGGGGAGTTTGCAACCCAGGCTCATTCTGATTACGTACCCCTATATATATTTCTGGAAAGTGCCAAACACATCCCAGGGAGTACGTTTTTTTTTTTTTTTTTGCAGTTTTTGTTTTTGAAAATTCACCAGAGGCTACTGTATGCTTTTTGAGATCTCAAATTTATGTCACGAGTGCCATTGGCGCCTGCTCATTCATTCATTCATTCATTCATTCATTCATTCATTTTCTTGTCGGCTTAGTCCCTTAATAATCCGGGGTCACCACAGCGGAATGAACCACCAACTTATGCAGCACGTGGATGCCCTTCCAGCCACAACCCAATTCTGGGAAATATCCACACACACACACACACACACACACACACACACACACACACACACACACACACACACACACACACACACACACACACGCACACACACACACACACACACACACACTACAGACAATTTAGCCTACCCAATTCACCTGTACCGCATGTCTTTGGACTGTGGGGGAAACTGGCGCACCTGGAGGAAACCCACACGAACGCAGGGAGAACATGCAAACTCCACACAAAAACACCAACTGAGCCGAGGTTCGAACCAGCGACCTTCTTGCTGTGAGGCGACAGCACTACTGCGCCACTGCTTCGCCCTGGCACCTGCTCTTCTTGCGTAAATTCACCAGAGGCCATGTTATTTACACGCGAAAATGGTGTCTTTGTAATAAGTGAAGTTTAATTTATTAAACTAATTTCGAGAGGAGTACGCGCTCATGATTAACCTAGCTGGCTCATATTAGCTAATTACGATCCTCCAATCAAAGGGTCCCAAGTTCCTATATATATCCCCATTTTTCAATTCAATTCAATTCAATTCAATTCAATTCAATTCAATTCAGCTTTATTTGTATAGCGCTTTTACAATGTACATTGTGTCAAAGCAGCTTCACATAAATGGTCATAGTAACCGGAACAGGGTAGTTCAGTTCATAGTGTTTAAGTTCAGTTCAGTTTAGCTCAGTTCAGTGTGGTTTGAAGTCATTATTGAGAGTCTAAACACTGAATAGCAAATTCCTCGATGAGTAGCTTTTCAGATCCTGAACCATGCAAGCCAGTGGCGACAGCGGAGAGGAAAAAAAAACTTCACCAATAGGAGAGTGAAGAAAGTCATTAATTTCGCTTTGATCCCTGATCAAGGGATTAAGCCGAATGAAAATTAATAATATAATATAATATAATATAATATAATATAATATAATATAATATAATATAATATAATATAATATAATATAATATAATACAATATAATATAATATAATATAATATAATATAATATAATATAATATAGTATAATATAATATGATATAATATAATATAATACAGTATAATATAATATAATATAATATAATATAATATAATATAATATAATATAATATAATATAATATAATATAAAGTAATATAATATAATAAAATATATAATATAATATAATGTAATATAATATAATATAATATAATATAATATAATATAATATAATAAAATATATAATATAATATAATATAATATAATATAATATAATAAAATATATAATATAATATAATATAATATAATATAATATAATATAATATAATATAATATAATATAATATAATATAATATAATATAATAGTGTCCAAAAGTCTTGTGCAGAGTCCCAGCAGTGGAGGCTGGAAGCTGGCCTCAGCAAAGACTCGTCTGTCCCTGGAGCGCCACTGGAGTCTTTTCCATTTACAACTATCTTCGTCTTGAAGAAACCCCCCTCCTCCCCCCTTCCACCTTTATCCAAAATAGGTGGCTCGGCGGCCCAGCAACCAGTAGGAATTCCAATCGCTCTGGCTCCTTACTTAAGCATCTGGTATCTCTGTGTGGAGCTGGCACGTTTCCTCCGGGGTTTCGGTTTTCTCTCAAAGCCTAAATATGCTCTGCTTTATAGACCACTTAAACCTAAGTCTCTTTAGTCGTCTCGCTCTCAGGAAGATCACCTTGGCCTTAGCTGCGGGGGAGTTTGAGATAGCCCTGAGCTTAATCTCCCCTCGCCCCACAAAGGGAGAGAGCCCTGGACTCGAGGATTCCTTGAGCTCAGGGCTCTCTCCCGGGACAGCATGCCAAATAAGCTTTCGTAAGTCATGAGCTAAGTTTGAACTCTTGAAAAGGCAAGTGGATGTGCGTGATCACATGAAGTCTTCTCAAGTGGGATCAGATGATTTTTGTTCTAAATTTACTCATTGTTACACTGAATGACATTTTATTACACAACTTCTGTTAAAAATGGATGACAGCGATTGTTGCCCATCAAAACCAAACAATTTTCCCAATTATCTCTACAGCAAATTGGTGAAACAATAATTATGCCATTGGAAAGCACAGCCTTTCATTTTTCCATTAAACACAATGTTTCTGGATCAGAATCTCTCAAACGTAATTAAGCAAGTCACCCACTGACTGCATGGCCAAAACACGCAGCCAGTAGATGGAGCAATTTACACTTGGCAGATTTCATGAGTGCATTAACATCAGCATCAGCCTGACACTTCTCCAGCTTCGAAGATCTTCAGAATGGGGCGTACAAATCATTTTGATCATTGCATCATTGCCCTTTTCTTGGCCGGCAACCCAGGGGAACTCAAGGAAAGCAATATCTCAGGAGACAAAAAAATACAAGAGAATGAGCGACCGCCCTTTGTGCCACGCTGGCCAGGGGTTACTGGCCGGAGATCAAACGCCAAAAAAAATAAAAAAAGCATAGTGTTTTCATTATGCAACGGAAGTTCGCAAGCGGCCCTTGAATAATAGAAGCCCAAGTCACAGTACATTAAGCAGACAGTTTATCTGAGGTGATGTCTGTGAAGGCTTTTTCGCACCCAATGGAAATTAGCATGCCGCTGATGTGCGTCGTCTCTTTCCTTTCCCATTTTCCAATTCGCCACTACTGTGATATTTAGCAATAGGGAGATTAGTGTGTCATAAAGCAGAGAGATGCATGCCTGAGGATGTTTTTGGGCGATATTAAAAAAAAAATTCTGAATAAATAACTCTGGCGTCAGTGTGCAGGGAGACTCTCGGCATTAATTAAATTCAGGCCTTTCAGGAAAAATTACAGAAATGAGGAAGAAAGAGCTAAAGGAGTGTGTGTCACTTCCTTTTTATCCATTCCTACCCCCCTTCTTTTTTCTTCTGCCTATTCCTCTCACGCTGCAGAATTCACAGTCTTCCCTCACAATTTCCCTGCGTGTCTCAATACGCCTCAGTGATGGGTTGTGCTTTGAAATAAAAATATGTTTGCTCTGCAATGTGGCAAGCTACATGTCAGTCTGAAGGAACGTCAGCGCGGGAAATAAAGTCTGACATTGAGGAAAGCGGTAACCTTTTAGCAGCCTTGTAAAAAAAATAAGCGTATGACAATCACTTGCACATTCAATGAATCTGATGTGAATAAAATGCACTGTCGGCTTCATCTTTCACTGATGCTCATAAAATAGGCTTTTTTTGATAGCTGTTCTACTTGGGTGAAGACTACAGCTACTTAAAACATGACGACTATGGGATGTCTTGACAAAAAATATCTCTGAGGATTTTTATATAATAATATTTAGCTGTGTGTTTTGTGTGATGGCTTTGACTCTTGTGTATAAATAAATATGACTCTAAAACCACGGTAATTCATCAAATGATTATTCCTAATTGATTAGTTCACGTCCATAAAATGTACTTAATATTAGATTTAGAATTGACCATTGAATCAGTGACTCAAATGATGTGTTTCTCTGAGACGCAAATGCTCTGCTCTGGCTTTGTGTGAAAATACCTACATTGACAAATAAAACAAAATAAAATAATAATAATAATAATAATAATAATAATAATAATAATAATAATAATAATAATAATAATAATAATAAATAATGAATAAAAATGAAAAGAAAACAAAAAACAAAACGAAAAACAGAAACAAAACAAAAACAATAAAAACTAACAAAAACAAAAACAAAACTGAAAAAAAACCCATTCAAAATAACAACAAAACAATTAAAAATAAAACTGAATATAAAATCAAACAAACAAAAACTAAACGAATAATAAACAAAATAATCAAAAATAAACAAAACAAAACAGAAACAAAAAGCTAACAAAAACGGAACCAAACAAAAAACAAAAAACAAACAAAAACAAAACAAATAAGTTGAAAACAACAAAACAATCATAAATAGCAAAATAAAAAAAACAAAACAAATAAAACAAAATAATCAAAAACAAACAAAACAAAACAGAAACAAAAAACTAATCGAACACAAAACAACCAAAAACATCAACAAAACAAAAAACAAAACAATCGAAAATAACAAAATCAAAAAATCAAACAAAACAAAAAACAAAACAAATGAAAAACCAATTAATCAAACAGACAAAACTAAACAGAAACAAAGAAAACTAACAAAAACAAAACCAAACAAAACAACAAAACAAAAAATAAAGCTGAAAAAAACAAATCAAACCAAGCAAAAAACAAACACAACAATCAAAAACATCAAAAAAAAAAAAAAAAAAAATCAAACAAAAAAATCAATCCAAACAAAAAACTAAAATAAATAAGAAAGCAAAAAAAATATAACAACAACATAACAATCAAAACTAACAAAATCAAAAAATAAAACTAAAGAATAAAAAACAAACAAAACAGAAACAAAAAAACTAACAAAAACAAAACCAAACAAAAAACAATAAAAATCAAACAAAAACTTCCTGTTTGTTAAACGTGTATGAAACCATATTTTAGCATGTTTTTACGTTTAAATCCTTTTAGTGTTACTTTCATTTGTTAAACACAAAAATAGAGATTAAGAAAAATGTTGGCAACCTGAATCCACTGACATCCATAGTATCTGCTTATCTACTATGGAAGTCAATGATTACAGGTTTTAAGCTTTCCTCAACATATATTCTTTGGTGTTCAACAGATGACAGAAACTCATAAAAATCTGGGATCACTCAAAGGAGAGTAAAATTGAGCCAATTTAGATTTTTGGGGGTGAACTAACCCTTTAAGTTCAACACCTGTCTGAACAGCTTGTGAATGATTCCGAGCTGCACTTAAAGACATTTCCCATCAAACAAGCATCAAAGCAGTGCTTGAGTGCTATCTGATATCGATTTAGCATTATCTGCCACACAAAAACAAAACAAAAATAAAACAATAAAGAGCTCAAATAGGGCGACTAAATGAGCAAGACTGAATCTCAGTGCTCCTTATGAAAGAGAAATGTGTCAGGTTTTATCATTGTGCATTGTTCAATTATTTGATGTCATTTTAGGGATTAGTTTTGATGAAAAATATGTATTTATTGTCATTATATTATATTATATTATATTATATTATATTATATTATATTATATTATATTATATTATATTATATTATATTATATTATTAATTTTCCTTCGGCTTAATCCCTTGATCAGGGGTCGCCAAAGCGAAATGAAGCACATAGATATGGTCAAGATGATCTGCTGCAGTTCAAACTGAGCATGAGAATTGGGGAAGAAAGAGGATTTAAGTCTGAGCATTCTAGTCCCTAGAATTCTAGTCTGAGCATTTCAGAAACTTCTGATCTACTTGGATTTTAACGCACAACCATCTCTAGGGTTTACAGCAAGGGTGTCCAAACTCAGTCCTGGAGGGCCAGTGTCCTGGAGAGTTTAGCTCCAACATTAATTAAACACACCTGAACCAGCTAATTAAGCTCTGACCAGATATACAAGAAACTTCCTAGCAGGTGTGTTGAGGCAAGTTGGAGCTAAACTCAGCAGGACATCGGCCTTCCAGGACCGAGTTCAGACACCCCTGGTTTACAGAGAATGGTCTGAAATAGAGAAAATATATAGTAAGCGGCAGTTCTGTGTGTGCAAATGCCTTGTTGATGCCGGAGGTCAGAGGAGAATGGCCAGACTGGTTCCAGCTGATAGAAAGGCAACAGTAACTCAAATAAGCACTCGTTACAACCGAGGTCTGCAGAAGAGCATCTCTAAACACACAACACATCCAACCTTGAGGCAGATGGGCAACAGCAGCAGAAGACCACACCGGATGCCACTCCTGTCAGCTAAGAACAGAAAACTGAGGCTACAATTCACACAGGCTCACCAAAACTGGACAATAGAAGATTGGAAAAATGTTGCCTGGTCTGATGAGTCTCCATTTCTCCTGCCACATTCGGATGGCCGGGTCAGAATTAGGCATCAACAACATGAAAGCATGGATCCATCCTGCCTTGTGTCAACGGTTCAGGCTGGTGGTGGTGGTTTAAGGGTATGGAGAATATTTTCTTGGCACACAGCAACTGCGTGATACCATCATGCCTAATATGGAGCAAAATCACTGAGGAATATTTCCAGCACCTTGTTGAATCTGTGCCACGAATGATTAAGGCAGTTTTGAAAGCAAAAGTAGTCCAACCTGGAACTAGGAAGGTGTACCTAATAAAGTGGCCGGTGAGTGTATAATACGTATATTCACAGAGAAATGAATACAAATATTTATTTAAAAAAAAGGTGTGTACTCGTTTATGCCGAATGAGATGTAAATGTAAATAACACAACGTCAGATGTTTTATTTTCCTGCTATGGTTTATCTCCAAACTTCAACCACGAATATGTTCCAGTGCTAAAGATGTAAACAACACAGTATCAGTACGGTTAGATTTGCAGGTGTTTAGCCAGTCTTGATCATTTGTTCTGCAGGTGTACGGCTCTCAACAGATTGTGTTTTACGCACTTCTCTCTGAAAACACTTTATCACTTGACTCTGTGAATCATTTACAATGTTTATCATAAACTTTTAGCATCTGCCTCAATGCTGCGATGTTCGAGACACAACATACCTCTTCAACTCTGCAAAAACTGTGAAATTTTCACAGAGGTTTTGAAGCCGGAAGTCTAAGCTAAGTTAAACACAGAATACAGTAAGGATGATGAGATGTTCAATGCTGCAAGCTCTATAATATATATATATATATATATATATATATATATATATATATATATATATATATATATATATATATATATATATATATATATATATATATATATATATATATATATATATATATATATATATATATACTAAATATGAAAGTATTACACACTGCTTAATACAGTCAGGGTGTACAGCAATATGCAATAAAAATAATTAAAATATTAAGGATATATATATATATATATATATATATATATATATATATATATATATATATATATATATATATATATATATATATACATATATATATATATATATATACATATATATATATATATATATATATATATACATATATATATATATATATATATATATATATATACATATATACATATATATATATATATATATATATATATATATATATATATATATATATATATATATATATATATATATATATATATATATATATATATATATATATATAAAAGGGGGGGGGGCTTTTTCAATTTATTCATAACGATTTGCTTTTGTATAATGTTATTATTATTAGCGGTATTATTTATTATATGCATATGTATATTTGTTTTATTAAAAACAAGCTTAGATTTGCCCACCTGTCAGGTTTTGGAGCATATGGGGCACAGCATGTGTATTAGGATATAGCTCAGTTGTTTGACCACACTTCATTATTATTGTTCATTTATTCATTTGCTGGAAATCAGAACTGAATTTAGAAATAGTTTTGAAGCAAATATTTGTGCTTAAACTAAATTAATTATTTATAGCCTATATGATATCTGTGCAAGAGGCAGTAAATAGTCGAAAAGTTCAAAAATAAACAAAAAATATGCAAACAATCTAACCTTTATAGCCAAATTATTTAACAAAAGATGATACAGCAGTAAAATATTTGTAGTCTTTTAATAAGCATGATATATGCAAGATAGATAGGGTGGGAAAAGTTAATTGTTTGTTTTGAAATTTGTGAATCAACTGGTTGAGTTATTAATAAATAACCTAACAAGGGTTAAAAAAAAAAAAAAAACAACATAGCGCCAAATATGTATAACTCAACCATTAGGTTAAATAAAAAACTCAAGATTTTTTAGAGTCTACTATAGAATAGGAGTAACATTTTGAGTTTTTTTAAGTTTAGTAACATTTTTAAGTTTTTGTCTGGAACCAAAAACCATGATGAAAGACTTTTCTGTTTTATTAAGCATTAATTTATTATTTAAAAGCCAATTTTGTAAGAGATTAAAATTTAACTGAAGGGAAAACTGAATTTGTTAGACATCAGAATCGGACACATATTTGACGATATCATCAGCATAAAGTAAAATAACAAAAAAAAATTTAAATTAAATAAAAAAATAAGCACAATCTAAAGGCCTTTGCCTTTCATATGAGCCACTTCTGATGCCAGATCAACTAGAAATCAAGTTATTTGTTCATCCTAAAACATGGATAGGCGACAAGACTTTTGTCAGGTAGTGTATGTTAAGTTGAATGCAGAATAGCGTAAAGATTTCATGAGATGTTCAATGCTGAAATCTCTTTAATTGCAGCTAATGTATCCTCAGGGTGCCGTTTGCCACGTCTCATTGCATGCCATTGTAAGGATTTCTCGAATCTCGCCTAGCACAAAGACGCATAAAGCAGAGACAAATGCAGCGTGCCCACTTCTAAACCGCATGCAGGGCTTTGAGAGCTCATTTGCATATACGACTACATTATACCTTCCATCTACCGGCTATGTGACTCTCATGGGCATTGGGGTTGAAGGAAAATGACTGTCCCACGACGATACTTTGTTTAAAAAGTTAATCAAACATGTAGAGTGTGTTTTGCGGGCTCCCAGCGTGTATTATAATGAGTCTGGGCCTCTTGTTTATTACAGTCAGGGTAGTGAAAAAACGAAACGCGGTCATTAGGTCAAGGGAATCTGAGGTGAAGGCTTTACGCGTTGAAAAATTATGTCTTTAGCGGTAATGCGATTCAAAGGGAAATATTTACATTGCAAAGGTCATCTTGTGCCTGGTTTCAGGAGGTTTAAATGGGAGTTTAGAGGCTGGGAAAGGAAATAAGAGGAAATGCCAACTTTCTTTAAGTGTAAATGAGTATGAAACAAGTGTTTTTACTACCTAGATCTGGGGGTTTTAGCAATCCCATGTTACACATATAAACACCTGTGCATATATTATTTTGTACAAAGGTTACACATTTTATAATATATCTGACTACAAAAATATAATATAGATAATATTGATTAATAAACATGTTTGGCATTTTAAAAAATCATTGCAAATGTAAACATATACAGTATTCTAAGACAAAAGATGGATGGATGGACAGATGAACGGATGGACAGATGGACAGACACACAAATGAACAATTTATAAATAGATGGACGGATAGATGGATGTATGGACGGACACAAATAGACAATGATGGATGGATGGACAGACGAACTGATGGAAGGACAAACACAATTGGACAATATATAGATGGATGGACAGATGGATGGATGGACAGATAGACGAACGAGACACAAATAAACAATATATAGATAGACAGATGGATGATTGGATGGATGGATGGATGGATGGATGGATAGATGAACACACAAATATACAATATATAGATGGATGGATTGATGGACACAAATGGACAATGGATGGATGGATGGATGGATGGACAAACAAATGGACGATAGATGGATGGACAGACAGACAGATAGATGATAGATAAATGATAGATAGATGTACAAATGAATGGATGGATGAATGGATGGACAAAAAAATGGACAATGGGTGGATGGATGGATGGATGGATGGATGGATGGATGGACAAACAAATGGACGCTAGATGGGTGGATGGATGGACACATAAATGGAAAACAGATAGATAGATAGATAGATAGATAGATAGATAGATAGATAGATAGATAGATAGATAGATAGATAGATAGATAGATAGATAGACACACAAATGAACACATACGGATGGATGGATGGATGGATGGATGGATGGATGGATGGATGGATGGATGGATGGATGGATGGATGGATGGATGGATGGATGGATAGATAGCTGAACAGGCAGATGGATGGATGGATGGATGGACGAACAAATTGACACAAATGGACGATAGATGGATGGATGGATGGATGGATGGATGGATGGATAGATGGATGAATTGTCAGATGGATGTACACACAGATGGACACAACTGGATAGATGGATGGATGGGCGGATAGATAGATGGTTGGGTAGATGGATGGATGGATGGATGGATGGATGGATGAATGGATGGATGGATGGATCAATGGATGAACAGATGGATGGATGAACGAATGGATGGACGGACACAAATGGAAGACAGAAAGATAGATAATTCATTAATTATCAATGCAATGTAAGTTAACGAATCAAACAATCAATCGAATAATTAATTATTTTAGTTTCAGTAATAGCTAGCTGAAATAAAAGTTGTTTTTTTTCTGAAAGATTCATTTGATGTATTTGTCTATTGTGCAGTGTGAGTTTCCGCTAAGAGTGCATCAAAGAGTTATACATTTGTATATTTACAACAATTACTTAATTACTTAAATAAATAAATAATGTTTGAATTGTACAATATTTTGTAATATTCTTTATCATAATGAAGGAAAAATGAACACATTTGAAATGAAAGTTCTGAAAGTTTCACTTTGATATATAAATTGGAAAAGTCCTGCAGTGCTTTGCATTGACCCTCAATATCGTACTTGAGTCGGATTCAAGTCTAGAAAGTAATGAGCAGAATGAAACACTGACACCCAATTAATCTGAAGGATATTGATGTAATCGAAAATGACTAAACCGTCCCAGAACACGTCACACATTTGTTTGACTGAAAAGGACACAATGAGAAGAGATGGTGTTTTTTTCTCCCTCCTAAAGTCACAGCCATTTTGTCCACCTGGTGACTATAATGAATCAGTTTGTATTTGGATGCTCCAGTTGTTCAGTTTTTGCTCATCGTTTGTTCATTTAGAGGCTGACAGCTAAAGGCATTAACAAGCTGTGGCTCTGCAAACACTGCTGACTGGACAATTCACACTCTAAAACAAAGCTTTGCCAAAGTTAGATCACATACAGCTCCACACAAACACACACAGAACAAAACTTTGGCATCATTATTTATAATAGGCAATAGAAATCTTGTGTTTCTCAGTGGAAAATATAACATGAATGTGGAAATGGTGGCATATGATTCAGAAAAGCATCCATCACGAGTTGACTGTACAGGTCATGGTCAGTGGCTGTATTTTTAAGAAGATATTTGAAGAATCTACTTAAAGATACTGATAAAAACTATTTTGAACTGTTCAGAGTCTTGTTTGTGGTGTACAATTCATTAACAAACTGAACATTCTGAGCTAAACTGTAAGTGGATTTACAAACTCTAAAACTACAGTAAACGACTCATTGATTCAAATGTTTTGTTCAAAGTAAGTGTTCAGTAAACAACTCAATGATTCAAATGATCTGTTCAGAGCAGGCCTACATTAATGAATCACTGATTCGAATGATTTGTACAGAGTGAGTCTCTAGTAAAATGAATCACTGATTCAAATAATCTGTTCAGAGTAAGTCACCAGACAACAACTCACTGATTCAAATAATCTGTTCAGAGCAAGTTACTGTTCAGAAACAACTTACTGATTCATTTATCTGATCAAAGCAAGTCTCCGGTAAACGACTCACTGATTCAAATGATCTGTTCAAAGCAGGCCTACATTAATGACTCACTGACTCGAATGATCTGTACAGAGTGAGTCTCTAGTAAAATGACTCACTGATTCAAATAATCTGTTCAGAGTAAGTCACCAGACAACAACTCACTGATTCAAATAATCTGTTCAGAGCGAGTCTCCAGTAAACAACTTACTGATTCATTTATCTGATCAAAGCAAGTCTCCGGTAAACGACTCACTGATTGAGATGACCTGTTCAGAGCGAGTCTCCAGTAAACAACTTACTGATTTAAATGATCTGTTCAAAGCAGGCCTACATTAATGACTCACTGATTCGAATGATCTGTACAGAGTGAGTCTCTAGTAAAATGACTCACTGATTCAAATAATCTGTTCAGAGCGAGTCTCCAGTAAACAACTTACTGATTCAATTATCTGATCAAAGCAAGTCTTCGGTAAACAACTCACTGATTGAGATGACCTGTTCAGTGAATCTCCAGTAACCAACTAACTGATTTAAATGATCCATTCAGAGCGAGTCTCCAGTAAACGACTCACTGATTCAAATGATTTGTTTAAAGTAAGTCTCCAGTAAACAACTCACTGATTCAAATAATCTGTTCAGAGTGAGTCTCCAGTAAACAACTCACTGATTCAAATGATTTGTTTAAAGTAAGTCTCCAGTAAACAACTCACTGATTCAAATAGTCTGTTCAGAATGAATCTCCAGTTACCAACACACTGATTCAAGTGATCTGTTCAGAGTGAGTCTCTGGTTGATGACGCAATGATTCAAATGATCTGTAGAGAGTGAGTCTCCAATAAACAACTCACTGATTCAAATGATCTGTTCAGAGTGAGTCTCCAGTAAACTACTCACTGATTCAGATTATTTGTTCAGAGTCTCAAGTAAAGAACTCACTGATTCAAATTATCTGTTCAGAGCGAGTCTCCAGTGAACGACTCACTGATTTAAATATGTTCAGAGTGAGTCTCCAGTGAACAATACACTGATTAAAATGATCTGTTCAGAGTGAGTTTCCAGTAAATGACTCACTGATTCAGATTATTTGTTCAGAGTCTCAAGTAAAGAACTCACTGATTCAAATGATCTGTTCATAGCGAGTCTCCAGTGAACGACTCACTGATTTAAATATTTTCAGAGCGAGTCTCCAGTAAACAACTCACTGATTTAAATAATTTGTTCAGAGCGAGTCTCCAGTAAACAACAGACTGATTCAAATATGTTCAGAGTGAGTATCCAGTAAACAATACACTGATTCAGATAATTTGTTCAGAGTGAGTCTCCAGTGAACAATACACTGATTCAATTGATCTGTTCAGAGTGAGTGTCCCGTTAATGACTCACTGATTCAGATAATTTGTTCAGAGCGAGTCTCCAGTTAATAGTACACTGATTCAAATTATCTGTTCAGAGTGAGTGTCCAGTTAATGACTCACTGATTCAGATAATTTGTTCTAAGCGAGTCTCCAGTAAACAACTCACTGATTCAAATGATCTGTTCAGAGTGTGTCTTCAGTGAACGAGTCACTGATTCAAATGATCAGAACACAGCAAGTCACCAGTAAACAATTCACTGAATGAACAATCAGACTGAAAAGGTGTCAGAAACTGGAGTTTCTATCAGCTTGAGTGTTCACAACTGATCGTAGAAAATGTACATTACAAATGCTGAATTTTGCACACTTGAATTATCATTTATTATCACTATATAATCAATTTGAATAATATATTGTCTTGCAAAATAAATAAACATTGTTCAAACAGTACGTAAGTATATCACACAGAAATCAAGTGCTTTTGTACACTACTTTGACTCGAGTGAGGCTGAAAAAGACAACTTTACACTTGCATTTGGTCATATTTTATTAGAGGTTTCTTTACTCAAGTGTTTGAATAGTATATTTCTTCAACTTTGAGTGAAGATGCACTTTTTTTTCCACGCCTCTGCAAAAAACGCCAGCTATAAAACTCAAGCAGCCGAGGATGACCTAAAAATAAACTCGACATGCTTCTTTAAGGAGAGAAAATGTAGTCGTCAGCTAAATGTTCCGAGCATGAACAATTCCCAGACTAAACACCCGGACAAATGTATAGACAGCAATTTAACAGAGCAAGAGGAGCCACAACATGAAGAAACTCGCAGTCAAGAGTGCAGCACTGAAAGCAAGTGCACCTGAAATACACCTCCCGTCACAAAAGCAATCCTTTTTTTTTTTTTTCTCGAGACTGAAACGACGTGCTTTTATGAGACCATCATGTCGTGAAAAGACTGGAAGCTCTCCAGTACAAAGCCTCGCTGCACAAAAGGCGACACACAATAACGCTTTACAGCGCAGAGTTGCACAAAAGCAGTGTCTCCATCAAGAGATTAGTTTCCCCCCTCGGAACATCTTAATCTCTGGTAATTTGAAATGTTTTTCCCCCTTTGTAGAATCTAAATTTCATTTCAGACCAGCGGAGACCGATTTCGCACAATAGGATGATAGCGTTAATCAAATATGAAAATGAAATTGCGTCAGTATGGCCCTCAGAAGAAACGCACACAACTGCTCAGTTAACAAACCCAGTTAACTGCCTATAAAGAGCTTACTAAACAGTGCAGAAACATACAAGTGTTGAATTGAGAAACACTCTATATTCTTTTGGAGGAAACCCCATGTAGTACTGGAGCCAATATTTATTATCAATATCATAAAAAAACATCCACGATGAAGCCAGTTTCAGTGTCTTTTTGCATGCATTTTTTATTTCTCTTTGCTATTTGGGGTTATTGGAACCTAATTAGAATAAAAATCTAAGTGTCATCTTTTGATATGATGTACGTTTAGAGAAAAATTATGTCCATATATGTGGACTCGTGGTCTGAATTGATATAAAACACTTTTTTCCAGACAGTTTTTTAATGCAAATATAGCATTTTTAAAAAAAAAAAGTAAAAGCAAATTTTATTTTTCCAATTTTGGACGGTTAAAAATATTGTTTTGGACATTTCATATGCTGCAAATCAGTTGCAGGATGACACTGTATGTCTGTAACAAAGTATAAAACATTAAAAGTATTTTAAATAGCCACTTAAAAGCTAAAATGTGATGTCCACGTATGCCCTAGGGCAGGGGTGATCAATCCTGTTCCTGGAGATCTACCTTCCTGCAGATTTCAGTTGCTACCCATATCAAACACACCTGCGTGTAATTATCAAGTGGTGTTCAGGTCCTAATTAATTGGTTCAAGTGTGTTTGATATTGGTAGCAACTGAAATCTGCAGGAAGGTAGATCTCCAGGAACAGGATTGAGCACCCCTGCCCTAGGAGGATAAGTCAGAATTACACTCACTGGCCACTTTATTAGGTACACCTGACTAGTATCGGGTTGGACCCCATTTTCCCTTTAGAACTGCCTTAATCCTTCGTGGCATAGATTTAACAAGGTACTGGAAATACTCCTCAGAGATTTTGCTCCATATTGACATGATAACATCACACAGTTGCTGCAGATTTGTCGGCTTGATTGACATCTGGTGACTGTGGAGGCCATGTGAGTACAGTGAACTCATTGTCATGTTCTCGAAGCCAGTCTGAGTTGATTCACGCTTTATGACATGGTGCGTTATCTTGTTGAAAGCAGTCATCAGTAGATGGGTGGACTGTGGTCATAAAGAGATTGACATGGTAATCAACAATACTCAGGTAGGCTGTGGTGTTGACAAGATGCTCAATTGGTACTAATGAGCCCAAAGTGTGCCAAGAAAATATCCCTCACACTATTACACCACCATCATCCTAAATCGTTGATACAAGATAGGACGGATCCATGCTTTCGTGTTGTTGAGGCTAAATTGTTATCATCCGAATGTCGCAGCAGAAATCGAGACTCATCAGACCAGGCAACGTTTTTCCAATCTTCTATTGTAAAATTTTGGTGAGCCTGTGTGAATTGTAACCTCAGTTTCCTGTTTTTAGCTGACAGGAGTGGCACCCGGTGTGGTCTTCTGCTGCTGTAGCCCATCCGCCTCAAGGTTGGACGTTTCTTACCCATTCTGATGCTCCATTTAAACTGCAGCAGATTGTCTCGACCATGTCTACATGCCTAACTGCATTAAGTTGCTGCCATGTAATTGGCTGATTAAAAATTTACATTAACAAGCAGTTGGGCAGGTGTACCTAATAAAGTGGCCAGTTAGCCTTCCTTAGTTATTATTATAGATTATTACAACAAATAAGAAAATGCTGTGAAAAAAATCTTGCTTTGTTCATCATCACATCATTTATATATACATACTTTTAAAAATTCTCAGGAGGGCTAATAATATTGACTTCAACGGTATGTTTAGTATGTTGCAGCATTGAGTCGCACAGACACACATCTCAGAAATCCTACCAGAGGAGCCCATAAGAGTGTGTTCAGCATCAGCGCAACTTTAAAGCAGCTCCGATTCTTCTTCAAGCCGATCATCACGACCCAGATTCACCTCGCCTAGATTATCTCCTCCACACCTTGATGTAATCTACTTATCCTCATCCTGCCAGCACTTTCCCAATTAGACCTCGAGCCCTGTTAGAATTTTGTCATAATAGGTATAAAAGTGAGCAAGGAGGGTCTTTGAAGTGACGCTCTGCGAGTGTTTATCCCTGAGGAAACGCCGTTTCATCTCCCGTTCAGCATTTCCACACAGTCCACGTGGAGCAGCAGGACATGAGGACGACTGAGGGTGCAGGACGGGGCCTGCAAATGGATCTTAGCAGGGAAGAAGAAGCAGATCCAGCTCTCCAGACTGCATGATATTGGAAAAATCTGACATTGCAATATTTTGTTCTGCTGTGATGTACAGTTGAAGAGTTATTAGCCCCCTGTAAATATCCTAACGTAGAGGAGATTTTTTTCAACACATTTCTAAACATAATAATTTTAATAACTCATCCCTAATAACTGATTTATTTTATCTTTGCAGTGATGACAGCAAATTATATTTGACTAGATATTTTTTAAGATACTAGTATTCAGCTTAAAGTGACACTTAAAGGCTTAACAAGGTTAATTAGGTTAAAATTGCAGTAGGTGATCTGCCAAAATGCTAACCATTAGCATAATGTCTTTGAAACACAGTCTCTTCCCTGCCATCCAAAGCCAAGCCTCCTGAAATCACGAACGCGCACATTAAAGATGACAGAGACCCAATATCATTCATCAGTTTGTAAACTTTAGAGTACTTTATAATACTACAAAACTCAACAAAAAACTGTATTATATCTAGAACAGTAGTACTCAAACTGTGGTACGTGTACCACTAGTGGTACGCAGGCTTCCTTTTAGTGGTACGCGGAGGAATATGTCTTAAATACATGCAAAATATATTAAAAAAAATGTAATCACAAATTATTTAAATATGAATATGATGACTATATTTCAACCCGGGCTCATTGTGGAAACGTAGCCCTGCTGACGTTTCTGCGGACCGCGAGATACGTCCTGGTAGGTACGTATTCGAGCGTTTTTTGCATCTCGGGCGCCTTTTGGGAGCGCGCGCCGTTCGCGCCCGCGCCATTCTCGCCGTTCTCTTCCTCCTCCTCCTCCTTCCCTAAACCCAAGCGACTGTTTGTAAAAGCCGTCCAGAAAAAAAAAAAACCAAAAGCCCTCGTCTTCGATTTCGTCTTCGGATCCCGCTTCGTTCTCGCCCTTATTTTTTCGGATTCTGTTTTTCATCTTACCTGATTTCTGGAACCGCTGTTCCCCGGACTCGATACCGGTCGTCGTCCCCGCGGCCGGCTAATCCTCCTCCTCCGGGGCCTCCGCCACACCGCCGAGAAAAACTAAACGCAGCCGTAAGTACCTCCGGCCAATCTTGGTATCCAGAAACGTCCTCGGGGCTACGTTTCCAGAATGAGCTTGGGTTGCTATATTTATGAGATCCAAGCAACGTATGCAGGTTTTGATGAATAGTCGACTTTATGTTAATACATTACATTTAAGTCCAGGAGTTTTAGTTTTTTTTTTTTTTTTTTTTTTTTTTTTTTAACAATAGACTTCCATTTTAACTTTTAAAAGCACATTTTAATTAAAACGTTGACATTTTATTTTGTTTGTTTTTTACCTGTAAGCAAAGGGCAGTGTTAATGTTTAAACTATTTACAATGTTTAAAGTGGCTGACAATAATAAATATTCTTAATAATAGGAATTAATCTGCCTGGTTTTTGAACAGTGCAGAGTTGTAGCTGTTTAATTAGGCCTACTACGCTACTGTTTTTCAATACACTTTATTATGGTGGTACTTGGAGAGACAAATTTTTTTCTGAGGTGGTACTTGAAGACAAAAGTTTGAGAACCGCTGATCTAGAACATTTGCAGTTGTGTAACAAGCAAAACCGGTCATAATGTGCAATATTTCATGCGTGGCATACAAGGATTGCTGGTCTCACCCTCTCACACTCGTTGTCCTAACATGACTACTGTTGGCTTTGCGGTTGTGCAGGAATTACATTTATTACTAAGCCATACTTACATCCTATTTCAGACTGAATATTTAGAGTAGCATGGTAAAAAGTATAGGGAGGTCGTCATAGTTCAAAAATGACCCAATGTGAATATAAAAGCAACTTCAGCTCAGTAAAGCAGGCTAGGCGGAATAGATCTATTTACTGATGTTTTGTTGTTAAACTAAATATAAATTTACATTATTGATGCTGTAAAAGTTTCCTCATGAAACTAATAATAGTCACACTAATCTTTCAGCGGGAGATTTCAGTGGCTTCTGTGCATATAACCCATTCCCAACACAACACACTCTACATCAGCTTTGCGTAACTAAAACAGTTTTAAAATATGGTCATTATTGTATAAATAATTTGAAAAAAATATATATTTATCTTTTAATTTTTCATAATAATCTAATCGGCGAGGCAGTGGCGCAGTAGGTAGTGCTGTCGCCTCACAGCAAGAAGGTCGCTGGTTCGAACCTCGGCTCAGTTGGCGTTTCTGTGTGGAGTTTGCATGTTCTCCCTGCCTTCGTGTGGGTTTCCTCTGAGTGCTTTGGTTTCCCCCACAGTCCAAAGACATGCGGTACAGGTGAATTGGGTAGGCTAAATTGTCCGTAGTCTATGAGTGTGTGTGTGGATGTTTCCTAGAGATTGGTTGCGTCTGGAAGGGCATCCGCTGCGTAAAAACGTGCTGGATAAGTTGGCGGTTCATTCCGCTGTGGCGACCCCAGATTAAAAAAGGGACTAAGCCGACAAGAAAATGAATGAATAATAATCTAATCATGTGATCTGACTATTGCACACATTGTGAGATCAACGCTCAAACGAAATATATTGCTCATGCCCACTCCAGACACAGCTGGAGTTATAATGGCTTTTGTCTGCCACTGTTTCAAATCCTGCGTGCCGCTCTAGTGCTGACAGCTGTTGTGTTACAAGATGCATTAAAAAAAGAAGAAAAATATATAAAAACAAGATTCACTTGCATATCTTCAGATGGCTTAAAGTGATGGAGAGATTTGTTACGACATCTGGAAGAAAGCGAGCAAGTAAATGTAACATAATCTAGCAAATCTGATCAAATTAGTAGATGGAATGATGCAGGGGTTGATTGGTAACACTCTGATAAAATGAGTCAAGATAAATGAGTGAAACTAAGTTCAAGCTTCATTGTCAAATGAACCTACACTGTGAGTATATATATATATATATATATATATATATATATATATATATATATATATATATATATATATATATATATATATATATATATATATATACACATATATATATATATATATATATATATATATATATATATATATATATATATATATATATATATATATATATATATATATATATATATAAATATATATATATATATATATATATATATATATATATATATATATATATATATATATATATATATATATATATATTTTTTTTTTTAATATATGTTTTTCGTGGTCCATGTTTTCTTCTGTTTATTTACAGTTATGAATAGCATTGAGACATTGAGCTCAACTTTTAAACATCTAAATCAATGATTCATTAACTAGAGACTCACTTTGGACTAACCATTTGAATCAGTGAGTTGTTTACTGGAGACTCACTCTGGTCTGATTGTTTGATTCAGGGAGTCATTAACTGGAAATTCACTCTGAACTGATCATTTGAATCTTTGAGTCGTTAACTGGAGACTTGCTCTGGTCTGATCATTTGATTCAGGGAGTTGTTAACTAGAGACTCACTCTGAACAAACCATTTGAATCAGCGAGTAGTTAACTGGAGACTTATTCTGCACTGACCATTTGAATCAGTGAGTTGTTTACTGGAGACTCACTGTGATCTGACCATTTGACTCAGGGAGTTGTTTACTGGAAACTCACTCTAGACTGACCATCTGAATCAGTGAGTTATTTATTGGAGACTCACTCTGGTCTGATCATCTGAATCAGAGATTTTTTTTACCGGAGATTCACTCTGGACAGATCATCTGAATCAGTAAGTTATTTACTGGAGATTCACTTTGGACTAACCATCTGAATCAGTGAGTCGTTTTACTGGAGACTCAGTCTGAACAGATCATCTGAATCAGTGAGTCATTTACTAGAGACTCATACTGGACTGATCATTTGAATCAGTGAGTCATTAACGAGACTCACTCTGAACAGATCATTTGAATTAGTGAGTTGTTAACTAAAGACTCTCTGATCAAATCATTTGAATCAGTGAGTCATTAACTGGAGACTCAATCTTAACAGATCATTTGAATCAGCGAATCGTCAACTAGAAATTCCCTCTGAACAGATCATTTGAATCAGCGAGTCGGTAAGTGGAAGCTCTCTCTGAACAGATCATTTGAATCAGTGAGTCATTTAGTGGAGATTCACTCCGGACTGATCATCTAAATCAGTGAGTCGTTAAATGGAGACTCACTCTGAACAGATCATTTGAATTAGCGAGTCGTTAAGTGGAAGCTCAATCTGAACAGATCATTTGAATTAGTGAGTTGTTAACTAAAGACTTTCTGATCAAATCATTTGAATCAGTGAGTCATTAACTGGAGACTCACTCTGCACTGTTAATAATAACACGCATAATCTGATTAACCTTACTTTAATTGTTCATTGTTAGTTTACTCTGACTAGTTTATTTAACCCCAGTTTGAGTGGTTGTATCTTCTATTTGAATATATGCAGCAGTACAAGACATCTTACATAATAAACTAACTTTCTTGGAGAAAGAGACTTGCATAACAGCCTATTTTAAGCATTTCTTCAGACACCTGCACTTCACCTCGAACTGCACGAAGCATTTCTATTAAGAGACGGAGGAATCTTTCTATTAATCGCAGCGGTGTACAGTAGAGCGCCGTTCACCTGTCTGCATTCTCTCCAAATGAATTCCCGCTCGGTGACCTCTCTGTCAAACCCAGCTCTAATCTTAGCTTGGTCTGAGCTCCACAAACCAAGAGAGGAAAACACAGCCTGCAGCTCACCGTCCCACCTCTGACCTGCGGATGATGGACAGATGCTGGAGAGACTGGAGCTCTAATGATGGACTGTAGGATGTTTGACTTTTTTACACAGGATTGCTCTGTTCTGGAGTCTAGTGAGCTGCCGATGGAGACAGCGTTTAAAGACATTACAAGTGTACTATGGTCGAAATGCTAGGCTGCCTCCTGTGGTTCTTCTTCGTCTTTCGACAAACTGAAAGGTGGACTTGCATGTAAGCTTCTCAGAGAAAACACTACTGGACTGCTGGGTGAAATCACTACTGAGAGGACTGATGATTATATAGAGCTAATAAAGGGTATAGTGGATAGCAACAGAATTAGCAGTTTATGTGTAATTTAAAATATATATAATTCATATATGTTTGTAATAATAACAACAACAACAATAATAAAAAAGTATTATTATTATCATTATTATTAGTGCCACTACTAATGCTTTATTTTCAAATATTCTACAATATAAAACACTATTAACATTTTAAATATTAATTAATAAAAGCGATAATAATAATAATAATAACAACAATAATGAATAATGAAAAAAATAATATTAATAAACAACAACAATAAAAACAACAGCAATACAAAAACAACAACAACAACAACAACAACAACAACAACAACAACAACAACAACAACAATAACAACATCAACAACAATAAAAATAACAATACAAAAACAAACAACAACAACATTAATAATAATTTTCAAAATATTTATTTTTAATAATTTATTAATAAATAATTAATTACATAAATGTAGTAATTTTTCATTATTATTATTATTAAAAACTACTATTATTCTTTTAATATTTTATACAATCATACAATAATTACACTTTTTATTATTATTTATTTACTGATTGTTTATTAAAATAAAAATAAATAAAATGTATTTATTTAAAGTATAATAGATAATTTAAGACCAGTGATACTGATACCATTATTAAAGAAAATTATTATTATTATTATTATTATATATATATATATATATATATATATATATATATATATATATATATATATATATATATATATATATATATATATATATATATATATATATATATATATATATTATTTATATAGTTCAACTTTTAATATATTACTTTTACTTATGTATATTTGGCTTAGTCTTTGCTTTATTTTCAAATACATTACAATATAAAATCTTAATAAGATTTTAAATAATAATTAACACAAGCGAAAATATATAAATAAATAAAAATAATAATAATAATAAAAAAAAATAATAATGATGTTGGGAAAACAGGTAACATAGTGGCACAGAGGGTAGCACAATCTCTTCACAGCAAGAAGGTCGCTGGTTTGAGCCCCGGCTGGGTCATTTGGCATTTCTGTGTGGAGTTTCCCTCACAGTCCAAAGATGCACCATGAGTAAGTTGGGTGAGCTAAATTGTCCGTAGTGTATGAGTGTAAATTACAGTGTATGGATGTTTGGATGTTTGTATGGATGCAGCTGGATAGGTATCCGATGCGTAAAACATATGCTGGATAAGTTGGCAGTTCATTCCGCTGTGGCGACCACAGATTAATAAAGGGACTAAACTGAAAAGAAGATGAATGAATAATTGAAAGTTGGGGAGAAAGGAATAAATTTATTATTTTTGTCTCTTTTTCTTTAAAACTAATAAAGCATTTTTTGCACAAGTAGATGGAGCTGATAGAAATGCAAAGGCCTGATTGTCAAATTAATGTCAGCTCTGTAGCAAAACTTTCTGTGAGCAGAGATGGGTTGAAAATGAACTCAGAATTTGCAGTTGAGAAGTCTTGTACTGGAGGACTGGAGAATGCTTGACAAGTGACAAATTCCACTAAACTCTACCTGTTAATATCAGCTGCGTATAATAGCGCGAATCAGGAAGTTAAAATTGTTGCGCACCTTGTGAATGTCACTTTTGCATTGCATTGAGGATAACAGAATTGTGCAAATTGAATTATTCATTTGATACAATAAATTACTAATATTTTTGAAATTGAAGAAAAACCTCTTCTGACCTTTTTTATTGAACAATCATGGAATTAATTAACCCAACAACAACAAAAACAACAGCAACATCAACAACAACAATAATAGTAATAATAATAGAAAATAATAATAATAATTTTAATACAAATAATAATGAAAATAATAATAATATTAATAGAAAATAATAATTTTAAAAAATAATAATCATGATTTTAATAATAATAATAGTGATAATAATAATAATAATAATAATAATAATAATAATAATAATAATAATAATATGAATATGAATATGAATATGAATATGCATATGCATATGAATAATATTAATAATATTAATAAAAATATTAATATTGATAATATTAATATTAATAATAATAATAATATGAATAATAATAAAAACTGTAGTAATAATGATTTGGACAATTGTTACAAACTATTTTCTTGCATTTCAGCAATCATTTTTGCTTCTTGATCAATAAATCATGCTGATCCAGCACTAATTATAAATCCTGAACTGTGCATGAGTGCATGAACATTCAAACAAGTCTGTTGTGATTTTCTTATATTGAATAAAAAACATAGATCCAACATTACCCACAGAGGCTCATATGAAATGCAAACCAGCCATAATCCCCTTTTACCCAAAAAAAACCAAACAAAACAAAAGCAGCCAGAATTGAGCACTTGATGGATGATGTTTTCACTGAATGTTGAGCTAAAGAGGAAAAATAAACGCAACCGTCTGACTGCTTCATTCACAGAATCACATCCGCAAACTTCAAAAACACAGCAGCGACGCTTCAAGATCTAATAGCTGTAATAGCTGTGAGCTCTGGAGCAAACAAATGTATATGCAGGGGATATTGTATTGCAGAAAAAAAGGCTAAAAATATAACAGCGGTTTCAAAAGAAACTTATTTTGGAAATGAGGAAATGCACAAGCTCATGAAAAAGTCGGCTCAGATTATTTTCTACTGGATAAAGTATGGACTTTTATGTGTTGGATTAACATAAATGCTTATGCTAAAATATTCAGAGAGGTTCAGTTCGGTATTCCTATTTTATCTCTGTCTTATTACTAACTAGAGATATACTACTACTACTACTACTACTACTACTACTACTAATAATAATAATAATAATAATAATGATAATAGGTGATTATGTTATTATTATTATTATTATTATTATTATTATTATTATTATTATTATTGCCAAAACATTTGAATTTTTTTTCATTAAAAATAAGTAATAAGTACATTTAATATTATATTATTATTACATTACATTATTATTATTAAAAACTATTATTTGTTGAATTAGTATTATTAAAGTATTATTATTAAATAATTACACTTTTATTATTATTATTTATAATTTTTTAAATAATCAATCTTAGTAAGTATAATAGATAATAACATAATACCAATCATACTGATACTAATATTAAATTAAAAATTATTATTAATTCCTTCAAAATCTTTATTTATTTATTTATTTATTTATTTATTTATTTATTGAATCTTCAATATATTCTCACCCTTGCAAAGTATATTTGGCCTAGTCCCTGCTTTATTTTCAAATACATTATAACAAAGTCTTAACATTTGAAATGACAATTAAAAAGCAATAATAATAATAATAATAGGCGATGCGGTGGTGCAGTAGGTAGTGCTGTCGCCTCACAGCAAGAAGGTTGCTGGTTCGAGCCTTGGCTGGGTCAGTTGGCATTTCTGTGTGGAGCTTGCATGTTCTCCCCGTGTTTGCA
Organism: Danio rerio; assembly: GCF_049306965.1. NCBI lineage: Eukaryota > Metazoa > Chordata > Actinopteri > Cypriniformes > Danionidae > Danio > Danio rerio. The sequence continues at coordinate 47,793,667 of NC_133194.1, forward strand.
TGGGTTTCCTTTGGTGTTCCGGTTTCCCCCACAAGTCCAAAGACATGCGTTACAGGTGAATTGGGTAAGCTAAAATTGTCCGTAGTGTATGTGTGTGAATGGGAGTGTATGGGTGTTTCCCAGTGATGGGTTGGAGCTGGAAGGGCATTCGCTGCGTAAAACGTGCTGAATATGGCAACCCCGGATTAATATAGAGACTAAGCCGAAAAGAAAATGAATGAATAATAATAATAATAATTATAATACACAAAACACAATTCAAACTAGCATACTAATAAATACATAAATAAATAATAAATAATAAATAAATAAATAAATAAATAAATAAATAAATAAATAAATAAATAAATAAATAAATAAATAAATAAATAAATAAATAAATAAATAAATAAATAAATAAATAAATAGTACTGCTCAGACTATAACATCCCATTCACACGTTAGCAGCTTCACCACTTCCCATTCACTTTGAATGGGTGACGTCAGACATTGCCGAACTGCATTGTGGATCCGTCAGCGCCCCTTCAGAGGCATTGCTCGCTGCAGAAGTTGGGACTAGCTCAACTTTAAGCGCCAACGGAAGCGTCAGCCAATATTGTATGCAAATACACTAGCTCAGACAGTAGCCGATTGCTGACTAATTTCATTGGCTGACGCTGCTATGACGATCGCTTCAGCCCCAACTTCAGACACGCCCACTGTCTAGCGTTGACACTGAAGCCCCGTGTGAACGGCCCGTAATAAGCAGAGATCCTTTAAATCTGAATAATCATCCTCCAAGTGGTTCAACTTCATTTTAATAGCTGTTCTTTTTTTGTGGATTGGGAAGGAAGCCTGAGTTCTGAAGGTTACACTGTGTTTTCATAGTACGTCAAGCTCTTTTATCTCGAAAGATGAAGGAAAATGTGATTCCTCCTGATATGACCTCATTAAAGAGTTCCCTTCACCTGATCCGACCCTTCAGATCCCTTTCATTACTACAACCTCATGCCGTCGGGCTGATCCTGTCACTGTAAATAATGATTTAACTTGAATAAAAAACAGTTAATTCAGATGTTACCTTTTTTTTAGGTAACCTGGCATTGAAATTTTGAAGCAGGTGTGGTTTTCTGGGTGTTCGGCCACCTTATTCAACAACAGATGTTCATGCAATGGACTTCATCATGGTCAACAAGCCATGAAGCCTTTCCACGCTGTTGGGCTAATACTGTTATTAGCCGGTGAAATGAAACTTTAACCACTGCAAAATGAGAAACATGGCAACGAGGAGAGAAAACAGAAAGAGAGGGAAAGCAAATGGACACTTCATTTACGCTTAGAAAATAGAATTGTGTTTACATTAGTGGTACATCGATAACGTTAATTAAACACTATTTGGCTGAATGTGTGTTTTGTGTGCTCGAGCTTGAGGATAAATAAATATGAGACAAAAAAAAAGTTCACAAGTAAGTGGTAACAAGTTTATCACAATGAGTTATGAATTGACATTTGTTCAATTGATCCGTTCAAATCGGCTGATAAATTTAAGAACCAAGCCAGTGCATTTATAAAGGAAGTCTGTATTAATGCGTTTCTGAATTATTCTAAAATAGATTCATTTAGGAATTAAACGCTGCAGTTTTAAGCTGAGATGCATAAACAATTTGCTCTCATTATGATTGGTTATTTGATTGATTGGTTAACTAGCTAATTGACTGATTGGCTGGTTGCTTGCTTGATTGGTAGAATGATTGATTGATTGGGTTGGTTAGGTTATTGGTTGGTTGATTAGCTGATTGATTGATTGTTTTTTGGTCGATTGTTTGGTTAGCTGGCTGGTTGGATGATTGATTGATCAGTTGATTTGGTTGGTTACATGGTTGATGTGTGTATTGGTTGGTTGGATTGATTGGTTGGTTAATTTATTTGTTTGTTGGTTGGCTGATTGATTGCTTGATTGATTGATTGATTGGTTAGCTGGAAGATTGACTGGTTGACTGATTAGTTTAGTTGGATGATCGATTGATTAATTGATTGGTTGTTTGGTTGATGTGGTTGGTTAGTTGGTTGATTTATTTGTTGGTTGATTGCTTAATTGATTGCTTGATTGCTTGATTGCTTGATTGCTTGATTGCTTGATTGCTTGATTGATTGATTGATTGATTGATTTGGTGGTTGGTTGGTTGGCTGATTGATTGGTTGTTTGGTTTGGTGGTTGGCTGGCTGATTGATTGATTATGTTAATAAAACATAAAAAAGTAGCCATTTTCAACATTTTAACATTTTCTGCAGATTTTTTAAACTTTATAACAATAAGTTTTCAAATATAAGAATAAGTTTCATTCACCATATTAGAATGACTTCTAAATCATGTGACACTGCAGACTGAAGTAATGAAGCTAAAAATTCAGCTTAGAATCAAATAAATGAGTGATATTTTCTATATGTTCACATGGAAGATAAAATAAAATTAGATAAAAATAAGATATATTGCATGTCATCTTTTTTCGCCAAAAATGACATGTTAAATGCATGTATTCATTAAAATTAATCTAATTTATCAATAGAACCTAGTTAAGTTTGAAGTAGTTTGATGGATATTTAGTAGATTTTGACCTACGGTCACCTCTGATTAGCTATTATTGTTGCTGTCGGTCAAACTACAAACTATGCATCTAATTTTTAGTCTACATGTTATCATCTATTTTATAAAAAAATAAAAAATTAAGTGTGTTGTAAACACTTACGATGTCCATCGGTACTCTACATCCGCCGGCTTAAAATTTGAATAAACATTCTCACATAGACATTATCTCACATTTGTGCATTTACAATGGTATGAACCGTAATATTTCTATTATTATTACCTGAATGATTAGTTTTATAATTTAATAACTATCAAATTATTAATAAACAATTTCTCACTACTAAAGGACAGACTCCCCATACATTTTTGGATGTCCTTCACTGGGGATCAAATATTAATCAGGAGGGTCAATTCCTCCTCAAACCCCCTTGTAATTTGCACCCTGAATACAATTATTATTACTATTGTTGATCAGAGCAGGCTATGTTGCACATTTTAAAGGGCAGAACCTTCACACATCTTGTTTTGACATCTTTCAAGGGTTATCGAGCCATAATTATGGGACCAAACCCTCCAAACAACCCTCCAACCCAAATTAGGAGGGTCAATTCCCCCCAAATCCCCCTGAGATTCGCACTGTGGATACAATTATTATTATGATTATTTTTATTATTACTGATCAGAGCAAACTATGTTGCACGTTTTAAAGGGCGGACCCTCCACACATCTTGTTTTGACATTCTGCAGGGGCCATAAATAAAGTCAAACCCACCAACCCCCCTCCCCATTATTAGTACACGGATTTTACAGTACTAAAAATAAGAATAATAATGACTGCTGCACTTTGCCGATTTACCACAAGGTGTCAGTAACTCAACCAGAGCATGTATTAGTTGGATAGAGAGAAAAAAAGAGAGAGAAAGAGAGAGAGAGTCCTGTTTCCCTCTTGGCAGAAAACACTGCACAGCAACAGACCAGACTGCTACTCCTCTACACCCACTAGATAGGGATAAACCGTAGTCTGTCACTCTCTCTCCCTTTCTCCCTCCCTATTCAAAACAGCCCACTTGGTATGAGAGACGTCTTTCGAGAAGCCACACCAATGACGTGTCGCTCTCCTCTTCCAGACCTCAGGGATATGATGGAGAAACTGACTGTATTTGAGCCAACAATCGATAGCAGTAACCCGGCTTGAATGAGTTTCACCCGGCATTCCTAGAAAGTGTAATGAGAGCGGCTGTGTGAAAGGAAGAGGTTAGTTTGTGGGTTTTACAGCTTCCAGACGATGAACCGAATGTAATGTAAAATCCAGAAGCAGATTTAAAGGGACAGAGCACCTCAAATAAGGCTAAGCGATGCTTATCGATAGCTGCTAATCAATGTACAAGCATTGACATTATTGATTATTAGAAGCGTATTGCGAGTCTAAAACTCTGCTTTAGAAAAGACTGCTTGATAAAGCCTATTAGAATGAAGTTAGACTGATCTTATATTTCAAGTTATAAAAGCAAATAAATAAATAAAATACATTTTAAAATGCATGTAAGGGTTTGGTTTTATATTTAGGACAGATAGAGCTCAGTAAAATCACAGTTTTCCAAAATATCTAAATATTCCCAATAAGTGAGTGCAATATTGATAAAGTTCAACAAACAAGCATTTAAAATGGACAACTTGTTTCTGTTTTGCCACTAAAAATATTTTAAAAAGCTGGATCAGAATATTTGTGTAGCTTATTTGTTTTGCCCCTGCATGAATCTGTTTTTAAATGAATCATTTGAGTGAATGCTTTAAAAAATCCTTAATGAATCAGTAAGTTGAATGAATCACTTGAATCGTTCATTCATTTTCTTTTCAGCTTAGTCCCTTTATTAATTAGGGGTCACCATCGTGGAATGAACCGCCAACTTATCCAGCAAATGTTTTATCCAGCGGATGCCCTTCCAGCTGCAACCCATTACTGGGAAACACCCAAACACTCTCATTCACACTCCGGACAATTGAGCCTACCCAGTTCACCTATAGCACATGTCTTTGGACTTGTGGGGGAAACTCGAGCACCCAGAGGAAACTCCACACAGAAATGCCAACTGACCCAGCCAAGGCTCGAACCCATGATCTTTTTGCTACGAGACGACAGCGCTACCCACTGCACCACCGTGCCACTCACAAATAACTTGAATAATTAAACCGAGAACCAGCCTGATCTCAGGAAGAAATGCAACTCATTTAAGTTTTGTCAGATTAGTGGCGGATGTGTACCAATTCATAGAAGTTCAGTCATATGAAATTGTGACTTTGAAAAGGAGATGTGGCACCAAACCCCGAGCAAAAACCCAACCGTCATTGGGAGATGAGCAAATCATACTAAATTGTATGACTGTGATTGAGATACAAATTAGCTACTAATTAAAAAAAGTTATGGACTGCCATGAGATTGTGTTGAAGAACTCATTAAAACCAGTAGTCGTCCCCACCTACTGGTGGATTTAGTCATATTTACCACAACATTGGTTCAAAATTGTTAAAGAAGTTTAACTATCATAATTAAAGTAGAAATCCAGAATAATATTGAGATAACATCCTTGCATATTTCTTGTACATGACCACTTTCATTATAATGGTTTTGTTATAGTAAAGGAGGTGTAAAAATTTTAAAGTAGTGCCTTACGTCTTATAATTCAATGTAATATCTGACAAAAGACTAGTCATAGATCCCAGTTATAAGAGCAACATGTAATAACTTTCTAGTTCATTTGTAACATTGCCAGAAGGTAGATTTTTCTGATGAATCTTCTGTTGAGCTGCATCCCAAACATCACAAATACTGCAGAAGACCTACTGGAACCGGCATGGAGCCAAGATTCTCACTGAAATCAGTCAAGTTTGGTGAAGGAAAAATCATGGTTTGGGGTTACATTCAGTATGGGGGCGTGCGACAGCCTGAGGTATCAAGACATTTGTGCTGCCCATTACATTACAAACTACAAGGGAGGGCAAATTCTCCAGCAGGATAGCGCTACATCTCATACTTCAGCCTCCACATTAAAGCTCCTAAAAGCATAGAAGGTGCTGCAGGATTGGCCAGCCCAGTCACCAAATATGAACATTATTGAGCATGTTTAGGTTAAGATGAAGGAGGAGGCACTAAAGATGAATCCAAAGAATATTGATGAGCTCTGGGAGTCCTGCAAGAACGCTTTCTTTGCCATTCCAGATGACTTATTAATCTTTTAATATAAATTTATTAATCAGTGATTTGAGTCAGTGCAGAGATGTATGGATGCAGTCCTCCAAGCTCATGATGGAGTCAGACACAATATTCATTGTCTCCACTGCAGCAGGACTTTATAGTCTATACTAGACATTATTTCTGTTAAGTGAAAAGAATTTGTCTCAGCATAGTCAGACCTTACTGCCCAATTAAATTATTAAAAATCAAGGCATGATCATATTTTTTTATGGTAAAATAAACATAATCAAGAGGCCTTTGCCTTTCATATAAGCCACTTCTGACACCAAATGATCAACTAGAAGTCAAGTTATTATTTGTTGTTCCTAATCTTGGTCAGTTAGAGCCCAGTGTATGTGTAACATCTTGTTTTATTAATATAGTTTTGTGCACTACACTAAACATGCAATACATTAAACACCACCACAAGCTGTGAAAAGGACAAAAAATATCCAAATTATCAAAAAGTAGTAACATAAAAACACCCACTTATAACAAGTCTATGAAATATACACAAAAAAAAAAAAGCAAAACAAAGAAACATTAAGAAAAAAAAAATCTGCCTTTGTGAATCAACACATTCGCTTGTTTAGACTCGCTTTTAAAAAGACAAGAAAATAAGCAAACAATCACAGAATTGTCTTGTTTGGTTAAGCTATTTTTTAAATCCTATTCCCCTGTCAGAATATCTCAGAAAATAAAGAAAAAAGCTTCATTGTTGTCGTTTTAAATCACCATTTCATCTGCAACTAATGCTTTTAGAACCAGCTCACAGTCTTTCTGCATTCTCTCTCCTCATACATATGCATGAGTTAAAGACAAAGGTATCCATTTATGTTATATCTGAGCACCTCTTGATTTTCATGTTCCACCCATGCATCAATCCAGCATAGGGCTACACTATATTGGAAAAATCTGACATTGCGATATTCTCATCAAGATCATGTCTGTTGGGGCACAGGGAACAAACGCCAAACACACTAGGAGAAAATTCATGGTGGTCATGGGGTGTTTTTTATCTGTAAGAGCCAGAGTAATTTTAAGGCATCAGAAAACTCCTGAGCTAAAGGAGTGGGTCAACATAATGATCAGAACATCCTTGTATGGCTGTTTGCTTTATTAAAAAAAAGCAAGGATTTCTGGGCATGGGACAATTTCTGGTTGTATATAGACATGGAATGATAACCGGTTTCAAGGTTTACTACAGTTTGGAAAAGTAAAAAAAAAAATCTGTTATACCGTTCCTAAAGTATATGTAAGTGTTTATATATATATATATATATATATATATATATATATATATATATATATATATATATATATATATATATATATATATATATTTTTTTTTTATTATTATTATTATTTTATTTTTTTTTACAACTATTTGATTTAGTTTAGGGCAACAGTATCTCCAGCAGAAAAGGACCCTCCACATCAAAAGCTACTGGTCAGCACATGATTCAGCAAACATTTGAGAAACAGATTGCTTATAAACCAACATCCTATTCTGCTATGGGCATCCTATGTGCTATGCACCGTAGTGCAGTGGCCTACTTACTTTACATTTAAAGCAAAGAAAGATATCCAAAGATGCCTTTTCCAAGTAAATAAATCAGTTTTGTAAACTAATTAAGATGGCAGGTTGATGATTTATTTTAATTTCTTAGCCTGACATGTTTACTGTTCCAAAATATTTCAATATCTTGTGTTCAATAGGAAAAAAAGTTGTTGTTTTTTTTTTACCCAGAACAACATATTTGAGAGCAGTAATCAAAATACAGTGAAACTTTTATCCAAGGTTTTCATTGTCAGAATCTTAGACCAGTCCATGCCTAGTTGTATGTGACATCTCTCTTTTCATCATAATAATTTTATTTATTTTTATTTTCCTTTAATTATTATTATATTATTTTGTAAATAATTGGTTTGTTTATTTATTCATTCATGCATTTGTTTATATATATATATATATATATATATATATATATATATATATATATATATATATATATATATATATATATATATATATATATATATATATATAAATAAATGCATTTATTTATTTGTTTGCTTGTTTATTTATTCATGCATTTATTTATTTATTTATTTGTTTGTTTATTTGTTTATTCATTCATTTATTTATTTATTTGCTTGTTTGTTTATTTATTTTGGTCATACATTTATTTGTTTGTTTGTTTATTTATTTATGCATTTATTTGTTTTTTGTTTGTTTGTTTATTCATGAATTTATTTGGTTTGTTTGTTCAGTTGTTTGTTTGTTCATTTATTTATTTAGTTGGTTTATTTCATAGGCCCACATATATACAGTATACCTGTAGTATGTTTTTATTATATCCTGTCATGTAACGAAAGAAAACAATAAAAAATGTATGTAATAACAAAAAATTAATAAATAAAATTGGTGACATGGTGGCGCAGTGGGTAGCACGATCACCTCACAGCAAGAAGGTCGTTGCTTCAGGCCTCGACTGGGTCAGTTGGCATTTCTATGTGGCGTTTGCATGTTCTCTTCATGTTCGTTTGGGTTCACATGCTCCGGTTTCCCCCACAGTCCAAAGACATGTGGGACAGGTGAATTGGGTAAGCTAAATTGGCCGTAGTGTGTGAGTAATTGAGTGTGCATGAGTGTTTCCCAGTGATCAGTTGCAGATGGAAGGGCATGCGCTGCATAAAACATATGTTGGCGGTTTATTCCGCTGTGGTGACCCCGGATTAAGAAAGGGAATAAGCCAAAAAGAAATGAATGAAATAAATAAAACTGTTTATTAATATCTTTATCATTTAATCTTTAATTAATAATCTAATCCTGAGAAATGACATTGCAATATCAACACTCAAACATTATATACTGTTCAGCCCCAACACAGCCCTCCTCCATCAGGCATAAAAACAAATGACCCATGATTTATGGCGATGGGTAGTTTTTGAGTGACAGGATGGCGATGAATAATTGCTGGTGGAGGCTTTGGTTTCCTCCGTCCGCCGCCAGTACAGACTGATGAATAATTACGCCAGCAGCGTCTGCAATTACACCTGCCTTCACTCAGTCACAGTCTGGCACACACACACACACACACAAACACTGATATTACATAAAGAAGCAGACACATGCATGAAGATGAAGAAACATACAGGACTGGAGGAAGATGAAGGACTCTTGGGATATGCAGGCTTCCTCTCGAATATATGAGAGTACAAGGGGGAAATTAATGAAATACTGCAGAAATAATAATAATAATAATAATAATAATAATAATAATAATAAATAATAATGAGCATAATAAAAATCATCATAATAATCATAATAATAATAATTTCACTTATATTATTTATTTATTTATTTATTTATTTATTTATTTATTTATTTATTTATTTATTTATTTATTCATTTATTTTCTCCCAGAGGATATTTTTTGTTTATAAATCATACATTTTATGTATTTTATTTTGAGGGTATAGTGGGAAAATAGGAAAAGTAAGACAGTCTGTAATTTTTTCTATGTTGTATTGTATACTACTGTATATAGTCTCGATAAAACAAAAAAAAATATAACATTAATAATAATAATAATAATAATATTAATAATAATAATAATAATAATAATAATAATTATTATTATTATTATTATTATTATTATTATTATTATTAACAAATAAATACAACACATAATAATAATAGCATTATAAATAATAATAATAATAATAATAATAATAATAATAATAATTATTATTATTATTATTATTATTATTATTATTATTGATGTTATTATTATTATTTTTATTATTAGTATTATTAGTATTATTATCATTATTATTATTATTATTATTAATGTTATTATTATTACCAGATAAATACAAATAATAATAATAATAATAATAATAATAATAATAATAATAAATAAATAAGACATAGTAATAATGATGATGATGTTGGTTATTAAATTGTTACAAAATATTATTTTATTAAATATAGATATTACTATGTTTATTGATATTCCTTATATTCTATCACAAACAAATCAAGTTTACAAAATAAAATACAATTATTAGAACTTTTTAAATCAAAATCTTTCTTTAGTTTCATTTACACCAGACAGCAGCAATACACCACAATGCTCTATAAGCCAGTCACAACAAAAACAAAGAGAAGACTAACATATACAAAGTACAAGTACGGTGGCCCAAAAAAAAAACAACCATTATTACAAGTCTTTGAATCAAGAGGTGAATCAGAGGTCTCTCTTACATGCTGTCATTACATTTCATTAAAGACCATGTTTACTAGTATTATAACAGCTATCTGGCCTCTATATGTCAGACTTTATTATTTACAAATAATAGCAGTCAATTATGCATCAGCCATGAGTCATATTTCACACAGAATAGCAGATGTTTGTGCAATTACAGTTTGAGTCGGGACGCTTAATTGCCTGCCAGCCAAAGGATCATTTACACCTATTTACAATTCGTTTTGATATTTTCCGAGCAAAGCTGTGAATGATTCAGACAGATCTGTACATATTTGAAGATTAATCACTCATATCTTCAGATGTCAGGCTCTGGCATTGTTCATTTATAATTAATTTAAATGCACAGCTCTTTTTAGAGGCCTGGGCAGGTCACATTAATAATAATTATGGATGTAAAACGAGGACAGAAAGCATGCATCGCCCATTCAGATCTGAGGCATCATCGCCCACGCGTCTTTCAGCGACAAGAAGAAAATGATAAAACAAATGAACTGGCAGTGCAGAAATGACACTCGTAACATTTATATACAGTCAATCTTGAAATTATTAGGGTATAAATAATTTCAGGCTTGTCTGTGGGTCAACACACATTCAGTTCGCTCAGACAAAGTTAATTAAAGCTTAATAAAATCTGATTTATTTATTTAGGTTGTTAGTTAGTTAGTTAGTTAGTTAGTTAGTTAGTTAGTTAGTTAGTTAGTTAGTAAGTTAAAATCATAATTAGTTGATCCAGTATTATTATCTGTTTTTATTTACATGTATCGGGAGATTGTTAAAAACAAAAACAAACAAACAAATAAATAAATACATTTTATTTATGCATTAGTTTATTTGTTGTTTTGAGTGATTTTGCATTTAAAAGAAAAAACATTTATTTAACAATGACCAAGAATGATATCCTTTTTAATATTATTATTATTATTATTATTATTAGTAGTAGTAGTAGTATGATGATTATTATTATTATTATTATTATTATTATTATTATTATTATTATTATTAGTAGTAGTAGTAGTAGTAGTAGTAGTAGTAGTATGATGATGATTATTATTATTATTATTATTATTATTATTATTACTATTATTAATATTATTATTTTCATTGTTGCAATAACATGTAATATGTAATTGTTATAAGCATATTAAATATTAAATTATTATTATTATTATTATTATTATTATTATTATTATTATTATTATTATCATTATTATTATTATTATTATTATTATTATTATTATTATTATTATTATTATTATTATTATTATTATTACTATTATTATTATTATTGATAATATTTGAACATGTTTGGATATAATTGTTATAAATAAATGAAACACTATTACTACTACTAATAAAAAATAATATTCATTAATATTATTACTAATACATTACTATCCTTTTTATAGTCATTGCTAAATTAAAATTGTTCTTTTAAATGACTCAAAATAATAAATAAATTAAATAAATGTATTATTATTATTATTATTATTATTATTTTTATTATTATTATTATTATTATTATTAATATTTCATTATTATGGATATTAATATTATTATTATTATTATTATTATTATTATCATTATTATTATTATTATTATTATTATTATTATTATTATTATTAATGTCCATTATTATTATTATTATTATTATTATTATTATTATTATTATTATTATTATTATTATTATTATTATTATATAATAATAATAATAATAAATATTATTATTATTAATGATACTATTATTATTATTATTATTATTAATAATATTATTATTGTTATTATTATTAGCATTATTATTAGCATTATTATTAGCATTATTAGCTTTAGCATTAATAGTATTATTATTAGCATTGTGTTTTGTTATAATTGTTATAAAGAAATTAATAATAATAATAATAATAATAATAATAATAATAATAATAATAATAATAACAATAACAATAAATTAAATAAATAAATGTTCTTATTAAATTATTAGCATTATTATTAGTATTGATATTATATGAACATATAGATGCACAAATTAAATACTAGTAATGTTATAATCATTGTTATTATTATTAAGCACATCTATTATTATTATTATTATTATCATTATTATTATTATTATTATTCATTGTAATATTATTATTATCATTATTATTATTATTATTCATTGTAATATTATTATTATTATTATTATTATTAGTAGTAGTAGTAGTAGTAGTAGTAGTAGTAGTAGTAGCAATGGGTTTTTCAATTCCAAATAAATCCTAATCAATCAACATAATTATCTTTGGGCGTATAGGTGAATAACTGTAATTGGTTTTATGAGCGACATGGTATTAGTGCCACAACCCCTAAGGACGACAGTAGAGGCCATAAAGAAGCAGAATATACAGTGCTGTATCTCTCTTCAAACAGAAGCAGAGAGAAACTGAGAGGCTCAATTCCTAATTGCAGAGCATAATTTAAGCGTCTGAATAGCAACATGCAATTTGTCTGTGCTGCCAGTGAACACAGAGATGCGAGACACCAATGTAGTGCCTGCAGAATCCTGCATTATTTACTTCTTGAGCTGTTTAATTAAGCTCTGTCATTATTCCTCCTTCCTCTTCTCCACATCCACCATTTCTAATATCTCCTCCCTGCAGGACAGCGGGAGACGTAAATGAGATGCTTTTAATCAATGGAGAAGAAAAAAAGGAAGCTTTTCAAGACATCACTGCTTTACTTGCTTGTTGTACTTTTATCAGTTTAGTATTTGATTAATTTAAAGATCCTGCTTTGTTTATAATTGTAAAAATTATTTAATTATTATTTAATAATTAATGATTTGTTTAAAAAATGTGTCTGCTTTTATGTATTATTAATATTATTAATATTGTCTATTACCCTGGCTTTATAATGTTCATTCTATTTTCATTTATATGCTTTTTAAAATAAAATGCAAATAAATAAAATAAAACTTAAATTTAAATAAAATAAAATAAAATTAAATTAAATTAAATTAAATTAAATTAAATTAAGTTAAATTAAATTAAATTAAATTAAATTAAATTAAATTAAATTAAATTAAATTAAATTAAATTTTAAAAAACTTTACACCTGTTTTTTTATTTATTTATTTATTTATTTTTTTACATAATTTATTAATTTTTTATCTGGTATTACTATATCTAGAAATAAAAATAAAAAGGACAGGTTAGAGAGATTCCATATCATTTAGATTAATAAATACAATAAATAAATAGAATAAATAGAATACTTAACCAAATGAAATGCAAGTTTGCAGTTAACTCACTTGGTCCATTTATTAAATTATAATTACAGGCCATCATTCAGACAGGGTTTTCTAACCTCAATGTATTGTCAGGTGACATGGGTAATAATAACTTGCATTCTATAAATCATCACAGACTACATTTTCAGCAAAAAAATAAATAAAATAATAATAATAAACAATAATAATAATAATAATAATAATAATAATGATAATAATAATTATAACGATGATAATAGTAAAAATAACAATAATATCGATGATAATAATAATAATAATAACAACAATGATAATAATAATAATAATAATACAAATAACATTAATAATAATAATAATAATAATAATAACAACAACAACAACAACAACAATAATTATTATAAAAAATAATACAAATAATAATACAAATACAAATACAAATACAAATAATAATAATAATAATAATAATAATAATGTATTAATAATAATAATAATAATAATAATAATAATAATAATAATTAATAATCATCCGGTCATCTTAAGTGCCCTGAGGTTGATTATTGTACAGTAAATGAACAGACATTTCAATTTTTGGGGTGCACTGTCCCTTTAACATGTATTCTAATGAATGTACTGTAATTTATATTTATATAGTGCATTTATTTCCATACACTTAAAGCGCATCACAACCATGAGGGGGTGTAACCACTAGTGTGCAGCTCCACTTGAATGATGCGATGGCAAACAACGCCAGTGCGCTCACCACACACCAGCTACAGATGGAGTGGAGACAGTGATAGAGCCAATTCGGTGGATGGGGCATAAATAAGAGGCCATGATGGTTAAAGGCTGATGGAGGAAATTTGGCCAAAAACACGGGGTTACACCCCTACTCTTTACGAGAAGCGCCATGGAATATTTCATGACCAAAGAGAGTCAGGACCTTGGTTTAACGTGTCTTCCAAAAGACGACGCTCACTGACAGTATAGTGTCCCCTTCACCTATACTGGGGTATTTGGGCTCACACAGTATATAAAAGCAGCGATACACAGCAAAACATAAGCACTTGGAAACATATTCCAGCAACAAAGCCACACAGTGGTTCATGTGAAAAACCAGTCATGTCCCATATAATTGCCAGATCATAAACAGTAGACAGTTGCTCTTTACCCTTCATGCACACCAGCTTAGCAGAGAAGGTCTCAATAAATCCATGTAAAACCCTATAGATGCAAGGGCATACCCTTGAGATGCTTTTAAGTAAAGTTGAAGTCAAAATGATTAACCCTCCTGTGAATCTTATTTCCTTTCTTATATTTCCAAAACGATGTTTAAAAGAGCAAAGATTTTGTCAAAGTATTACCTCTAATATTTTTTCTTCTGGAGAAAGTCTCAAGCTGTGATCATACCAGACGCGGAACGTGCAGATAAATAGCGCTATTTGTGCGTTAATAGCCGCGTGAACATTTGAGTTTACTCGCTTCATTCGCGCATCAAACCCCCCTTAATTTGCGCGTCAAACCCCGATTCATTCGCTCGTCAAACCCCGATTCATTCGCTCGTCAAACCCCGATTCATTCGCGTGCCAAATTCACTTCAGAACAGACACGGATTCGGGTGATGGGCACGGCTTCTGTCTGCCCGGTGACTCTAGCTTCATTGCTAAATGGCTAACATGGATTTTATTAGGAAAATAACAGTGTTTATGTGCTTTATGAAGGCTGAAAAACAGTGTCGATACATTTAGGGTCGTGTCTGAGTCCACTACATCCTTTCAGAGGTGCATCCAGCTAAACTCCACCAGAAACTTAACTTGGATGACGGAGGCTTTCAGCGGTGCTTCTCACTGAGCCGAGAACAGTTTGATGAACTGTTGTCGGTGTTGGCTGGAGGATTTCCCCCGAGACACCAACACAAGCGCTACTTACAATCATGCCCCCACAAGAGCAAGCTCCTGATTGGTAAACTTGATTGGTAAACGAGATTTTCGAACTCGAGCGATTCATGCGAAACGCGCATTTAGTGCATCAAATGCGCAAAACGCTCAATTCGCGCCGCACAATTCACGTCATTTGTGCTGTGCCATTCATGCAAATCTCACGGCAGGACGTTTATTCGCACATTTGCATTGACTTAACATGTTAATCACTCGCGCTTGCAGCATCTTCTGCATCTGGTGTGAACTCGGCAGTATTTGTTTTGTTTTGGCTAGAATAAAAGCAGTTTAACATTTCTTTTTTAACTATTTTCATGTTAATATTTTTCGATTGTGGTGATGCAGTGGCGCAGTGGGTGGCATGTTTGCAAACCAGCAAAAAGGTTGCTGGTTTGAACCTCGGCTGGGTAAGTTGGCATGTCTGTGTGGAGTTTGCATGTTCTCCCATGTTGGCATGGGTGAATTGGATCTCCTAAAATCGACCATAGTGTGTGTGTGTGTGTGTGTGTGTGTGTGTGTGTGTGTGTGTGTGTGTGTGTGTGTGTGTGAATGAGTGTGTATGGATGTTTCCCAGTGATTGGTTGCGGCTGGAAGGGCCTCCGCTGCATAAAAACATATTCTAGATAAGTTGGCGGTTCATTCCACTGTGGCGACCCCATATTAATAGAGGGGCTAAGCAGAAAAGAAAATGAATGAACGGATACATTTTTGATTGTCAACAGAACAAACTATCATTATACAACGACTTGTCTAAATATCCAAACTTTAAACTAATTAACCTAGTTAAGCCTTTAAATGTGACTTAAAGCTGAATACTAGTATCTTAAAAAATATCTAGTCAAATATTATAAACTGTCAAGGCAAAGATAAAAGAAATCAGTTATTAGAAATTTGCTATTAAATCTATAAGGTTTAGAAATGTGTGGGGAAATATACAGGAGGGCTAATAATTTTAACTCCAATATGAAACTTTATAGTCGACTGTAAATGATAGAGGAATGCATCAAACAATGGCCAAGTTAGAAAATAGTGCTTCATTTTTTTTTAGCATAATTATCCAGGGAAAGCTCTTGGCAGCACTTTCATTTGGCTCCACAGTCAAGCTGCTTACAGGCACACCATAAATTACACACAGCAAAGTGCTTTCTGGATCATTCCGGTAATCACATATGAAGTTTCTACGCATTTATTCTCGCATTGAGCTCTGATACAATAACTGTGCGTGGATTAGAAACAGCACCCACCTCGTCCTGAAGTTAGCCGGATGCGGATGTCCGTCGTAGAGCGATAAAAAGTCATAGTCCTCCTCCACCGCGAATGACTGAAAGACTATTTGAATTCGGTTGCCCTCCTCTGCTACAATAACCCACGTACAGTTTGCCCCGTTCTGATATCCATATGGAAAACCAGGACTTTCAATGGTCCCATTTCTTCCTTTTAATGTTCCACCACAAGTATATATGAAACCTGTAAAGCAAAGAGAGAGAGAAGTGTTTACTAGAATGACAAAAACATGACGTGTTTCACTACAATTATCATGCTTTTTCAGTCAGTTTCTGTCAGTTTTTGTTTTTAACTGTTTGGCGCCATCTTGTGACCGAAAAATGCGCGGGCGATTACAACGTTATGCTCCTCCTGCTGTTTTAAATTCGGTCAGCTTTGCATTCGATTAATGAATTAACACAATTAATAAAGTTTTGTGTATAATGTGTATGTTTTGTCGCAAGTAGTCATGTCATAAGCAGGATAAAGTACATCCAGAAGTTTACACCACATTCATCTGGTAGTCACGTCGCTGTTTTTGACTGTTTGCGCCATCTTGTGACTGAATAATGCACAGGTCAGTAAATCCTCTGTCAAACTGTTATCATTTCTGTCAGTTTTGCATTTAATTAATGAATTAGTAAACTATTATGTTTGTAGAACAACACTGTGTATAATTTGTATGTTTTGTGGCAAGCAGTCAAATAATAAGCAGGGCAAAGTACATCCAGGAGGTTGTTTTCACCAACTTTACATACACATTTTTCTGCTTGTCTGTTACTCCACTGATTTTGAGTGGTTTTTGATTTTTTAGCACCACCTTGTGTCTGAATAGTGCACAGGTTACTGTGTAGGCCTACTCCATCAGCTGTTTTCATCTCTGTCAGCTTTGTGTTATAGCAATTACTATTAAGAATGACATTTTTTTTTTGGCAAGTAGTCATGTAATAAGCTGGATAAAGTACATCCTGACCAGGAGGTTGACTTTGGTAAGTTTGCACAACATTCATCTGCTTGTCTGTCATGTCGCTATTTT
Organism: Danio rerio; assembly: GCF_049306965.1. Taxonomy (NCBI): domain Eukaryota; kingdom Metazoa; phylum Chordata; class Actinopteri; order Cypriniformes; family Danionidae; genus Danio; species Danio rerio. The sequence continues at coordinate 47,811,216 of NC_133194.1, forward strand.
TGACTGGTTTGGACTGTTTGGCGCCATCTTGTGTCTGAATAAAGGACAGGTTAGTGTATACTCCATCAGCTGGTTTCATTTCTGTCAGCTTTGTCTTATTATTAATGATTACGGCTCAGAACAATGCTTTGTGTCTAATTTTTAGGTTTTTGTAGCAAATAGTCATGTAATAAGCAGGATAAAGTACATCCAGGAGGTTGTTTTCACCAACTTTACATACACATTTTTCTGCTTGTCTGTTACTCCACTGATTTTGAGTGGTTTTTGATTTTTTAGCACCACCTTGTGTCTGAATAGTGCACAGGTTACTGTGTAGGCCTACTCCATCAGCTGTTTTCATCTCTGTCAGCTTTGTGTTATAGCAATTACTATTAAGAATTACTTTTTTTTTTGGCAAGTAGTCATGTAATAAGCTGGATAAAGTACATCCAGACCAGGAGGTTGACTTTGGTAAGTTTGCGCAACATTCATCTGCTTGTCTGTCATGTCGCTATTTTTGACTGGTTTGGACTGTTTGGCGCCATCTTGTGTCTGAATAAAGGACAGGTTAGTGTATATTCCATCAGCTGGCTTCATTTCTGTCAGCTTTGTCTTATTATTAATGATAACGGCTCAGAACAATGCTTTGTGTCTAATGTTTACGTTTTTGTAGCAAATAGTCATGTAATAAGCAGGATAAAGTACATCCTACTAGGCCTACTCCATCAGCTGTTTTCATCTCTGTCAGCCTTATGTTATAGCAATTATTATTAACTATTAAAGCTCTTTTTTTTTTTTTTTTTGGCAAGTAGTCAAGTAATAAAAGCACATCCAGTGGGATAAAGTACATCCAGACCAGGAGGTTGTCTTTGGTAAGTTTGCACAACATTCATCTGCTTGTCAGTCATGTATTTGACTGGTTTGGACTGTTTGGCGCCATCTTGTGTCTAAATAATGTACAGGTTAGTGTATACTCCATCAGCTAGTTTCATGTCTGTCAGCTTTGTCTTAATAATAACTATTACGTCTCAGAACAAGGCTTTGTTTCTAATTTTTACGTTTTTTATATGGCAAGCAGCCTTTTAATAAGCAGGATAAAGTACATCCAGGAGGTTGTTTTCACCAACTTTAGACCACATTAATCTGCTTGTCTGTCACGTTGCAGTTTTTGACCGGTTCTGACTGTTTGGCGCCAACTTGTGTTTGAATAACACACATGTTAGTGTATACTCCAATGGTTTTCATTTCAGTCACCTTTGGGTTTATTTAAAGAATTTATAAACTATTATGGCAATGTTTTGTGTCTAATTATTATGTTTTGTTGAAAGCAGCCATATAATAAACAAGATTTTGTACATCCAGGATGGTTGTTTTGCAAAATAAAGCCCTTCTGTCTTGCACAACAGTGCTCTGCTTTGCGTCGGGTTGTAGATAAACCTGTCGGCTTATTCTGCAATAACAACCTCCTGAATGTACTTTATCCCTAACATTAATAACACACTCAAAACACATATTCCCAAAATAAACTTGATACATTTCAATTTACTTTAAAACTAGACTGCTGTAGACATTAAAACAGAAATTAATAAATAGAAATAAAATATTAAGATGCATTTCTGTAGCTCTGATTGATTATAAATGCAATATCGGCAGGGGAAATCACACACATTCAATTCACTCAAACAAAATGTTTTAAATGCATAAACCGAATGATACGTTGGACAAGCTTTAACACGTCTTATTTACAATGAAATAAATGCACAGAACAATCTGTAATAACACTGAAATACAGTATAAGCATTTCCATCAGAAGCACATGAAAGATAGAACAACATTAAAATGAAATATTTAAAAATAATATAAGTAATAAGTAAATACTCATCATAGAGTTATATTATTAAGGATCGAGAGGGGTCTGGCTGCAGACTCGGTGCAGTGCAATCTGAGCTGCATCCAATGCTTTTTAATGCGGTCACCTAACCCCACCCCTAACCCTACCCGTCACAGTGATGTCACTCACTCCATCGAGTGCATAAAGTCTGACGTTGCATCTCTGAGTGATGCAATCTCAGCTTGCATCATCAAGGCTGCATCCAGATACTATCGAAAGGATCTGGTATAATTAATCATGCCAATAATGCTATTGAAAATGAAATCATAATACTAGGGTTAGAAAGAAAAACATTTACAGTATTGTTGAGCATTTGTAAAAGTGCTTATATAAAATTAATAAAACCACATATTAATACTACAGATATTTCCTGACACAGACATCTATAGCTATTGCATGAGTCCAGCAATATAAAGCATCATTTGACAGTACAATTTGATGAACATACAGCACCATTTACCCAAAAAAGTAAAGTTTTTAAAGTCATTTCCTCTCTGCACTTTATAAACTATCAAACTTCTGTGAAAGTGGTCATAGCCTTGCTTCATCGTAAATAAAACACTGCTATTGACCAATTAGCATCTCAGACTGGAACCTTCTTTCATAACCCTTTAAATAAATATCAAACAGATTTTGAGAGTATATTGATTTTTTTTTTATGTTGCTATGGGTATTTCCCAGTGATAAATAATGTAGGTGTGTTCAGTAAAGAGGTCGAAGCCTTGCTACAGTATATCATAAACAAAGTACATTTTTGATCAATGACCATGAAGGACTGGAATCATTTAAAAAAAAATAAATAAATAAATAAAATGAAATAATAAATAAATAAAAACACAATGTACACTATAAACAATCAAGTCTGACTAGTCTGTGCAACACTAAAAAACAGCAACCTTAAATTTCATTTCGTTCATCAATTAAACAAAAATCTATGTGTATAACTTAAAAATAAATTTGAAACCTGATATTTTTTAAATGAAAAAATAATAACAATAATAATAAAAATAATAATAGTATGTGTGTGTGTGTGTGTGTGTGTGTGTGTATATATATATATATATATATATATATATATATATATATATATATATATATATATATATATATATATATATATATATATGATAAATTCTAGTCAGATTAAAAACCTTTGCTGTCATGATTTTTCATTGATATCATTATTTTTCAATTAAATTTACAGTGTACAATTTCCATACTTATAAAAACACTGGTAAACAGTTATTAATAAATGAGGTCTGACTGATTTCACATTCCAGTTTTTACTAAAACAGTAATACAGCTCTGATATCACACTCATTTCTGTCCACTGAGGTTTCAAAGAGATCAAAGACACATCCATCATTAGTCATTAGTCACAGAGGTCATTACAAACATATTAAATATGTCAAAACTGCTAGTAAAATTTAATCCAAAACATATCTGGCTCTTGCAAATTTTTAAATCAATCATTAATCACAGTATGAAAATGTTAGGAACAAGACATGGCAAATTTATATGCCAGAAACTGTTGAAATAATGAAATAGTAGCCTCGAGTGCTGACCTAAACCTGATTGAAAATCTCTGGAAATGATCTTGCCTGTATTGTTTTTGTTATAAATTTCACTTCACACTATAGTCATTGCTGTTCAGTTTTGGTCACCGGACTCTCCACAAAATATTTTTGTTAAAGTGATTGGTTATATAGTAAAATGCTGTACTACTAGTATGACATGTCCACTAATAAAATTCCTTATAAATTTGAACAGGGCAGAATATATTATTTCTGAATAAGCAAATGAATAATTTCTGAACAATAAAGACTATTATTTCTAAGTAAGTAAATAAATAAATGTAAATAAATAATTTCAACAATGATTTTATTTCAGAATAAATAAATAAATAAAATACATAAATAAATAATATTTTAAACAATGACGTTTATATTATTTTAATAAATAAAAAAACGTTTGAACAATGATATTATTTTTGAATAAACAATATATATATATATATATATATATATATATATATATATATATATATATATATATATATATATATAAATACATAAACAATATCTTAAACAATGACGTTTATATTATCTTTTTATAAAAAATATTTTGAACAAAGAAGATTATATTATTTTGAATAAATAAATAAAAAAACAAAGTTTGAACAATGAAAATTAAAATATTTTGAATGAATAAATCTTTTGAACAATGAAGATTATATAATGATTATATAATTTCTGAATAAGTAAATAAATAAACAAAAAAACAAAAACAAATAAACAAATAAAAAATAGATATTTTGAACAATGAAGATTATATTACTTTGAATAAATAAAATAATTTAAATAATTATATTATTTTGAATAAATAATAAATAATTGTAACCATTAAGATTATTTTGCATAAATAAATTAATTTGAACAAGTCTATATTATTTTAAATAATAAAAATAAGTTAATTTGAATAAGATTATATTTTGAATAAATAAAAATACATTTGAACAATTAAGATTATATTATTTTGAATAAATAAATATTTTGAACAAAGAAGACTTTATTATTTCTAAAAAAAATAAACAAATACAAATAAACAATCAAAGAAATAGGTTGAACAATGGCGAATATATTGTTTCTGAAGAAGTAAACAATTAAATAAATAAAATAAATAAAAGTATTTAAGGTTTATTTATTTATTTATTTATTTTATTTTTATTTTTTTGTTATCTTGACCTTTACTGTAATCCAAAAAGTTGATTTGCAAGCGTAAAACCGAGGATTGGCATGATGGTCACTAGAGTCTGACGTTCATTGGACATTCCTGGCAGTTTTATTAGCAATTGTAAAAGAATGATGCATTTTAAAGAGAAACCCTTCTCACGGGCTTTCAGTGGAATTCAATAACACATTGAGTGAAGGAAAGCTTGTTTGTGTAATTAAAGCAATCTTCAATTAGTAGCGAGACCGATGTAAATTCTATATTTGAAACTTTACATGATGCAATCAAAAAAAAGCAATCATACTTCCCACAAGACTAAATGGAAGTCAATTTTATGATCACACCAGCAGCTTTACTTGACTTACAGCTTTTCTGTCACAGAAAACAGCTGTGCACTTAATGTTGCACATGGCAGCAGCTACAGTAGGCGATGAATCGGCATCCCTTCGAGCTTTTTAAGTTGCAATTTATTGCCACATTGTGAGAGGAATTGATCTGGGTGTGCGTCTCAAATGGACCGCCATTTTGCCCTCTTCTCACCTACCAATTCAACACAGCGGTGACTCAAGCAAACCAATTCCCTGAATCCAATCTGATGACTAATGAATCAACTAGGCCATAATACAACACAAAACCTGAGCAGATAACATCGGTCTGGAAAGCGAGGTCTGTCCAGATCTAATCAACAGCAAGCCGGGACAGTCATTTTGAATGTTTGTGGGAATCTGGCCACCGTGAACCGCATTAACCCAGCATTCAGCTCCATCGCATCATTTAAGGTCTTCCATCTGTCTGCATGCATCAGTCTCTGAGATTTAAGATAGTGAATGCATGCGTATGCGTGTAATCTGCTATACGGTAGTGTGTTCAGTTATCAGCACATGAAACATTAAGAAAAAATAAAATAAAATAATGTGTGTGTGTGTGTGTGTATGTATATATATATATATATATATATATATATATATATATATATATATATATATATATATATATATATAATATATATATATATATATATATATATATATATATATATATATATATATATATATATATATAAAATAATGAAAAAAAAAAAAATATATATATATACCAAACAATAAACTAACTGAACTCAAAGGTATAAATTCACAAGGCATGATTGAACTGAATACAAACAGAAGAGACACACAGGTGGAACTAATAGAACTAATGAATGGCGGGAAAACTGAACAAAGGAGTCACATGACAATAACAGAGAGCGCATGGAACACAACACATGACCCAAACACATGGAACAATAGCACAATGACACCAATAACACCAGTCTCTGACATATATACCCAGTGACTGAAATATTTAAATTTAAACATTTGAAATGGATCAAAAAAGTTAATAAATATTGTACTATAAAAATAATATATGTTTTTTTGATAGTTTTAGCCAGTTTACATAATTTTTGATCCACTTCAAATGTTGACTAGTATATACTGTATATATATATATATATATATATATATATATATATATATATATATATATATATATATATATATATATATATATATATATATATACTGTATATATATATATACTGTATATATATATATACTGTATATATATATATATATATATATATATATATATATATATATATATATATATATATATATATATATATATATATATATATATACAGTTGATTTGTTGATTTCAGAATTATTCGCCCACTTTGATTTTTGTTTTCTTTTTAAATATTTCACAAATAATGTTTAACAGAGCAATAAAATTTTCACAGTATGTCTGATACTATTTTTTCTTCTGGAGAAAGCCTTATTTGATTTATTTCAGCGAGAATAAAAACAGCTTGTTTTTTTTTATAAACCTTTTTAAGGTCAAAATATTAGCCCCTTGGAGCAATTTTTTTCTCCAACTGTCTTCAGAACAAACCATTGTTATACAATAACTTGCCTAATTACCCTAACCTGCCTAGTTAACCTAATTAACCTAGTGAAGCCTTTAAATGTCACTTTAAGCTGTTTAGAAGTGTCTTGAAAAATATGTAGTCAAATATTACCTACTGTCATCATGGCAAAAATAAAATAAATGAGTTATTAGAGATTAGTTATTAAAACTATTATGATTAAAATTGTGCTGAAAAAAAATTCTGCTCTCCATTAAAGAGAAATTGGGGGAAAAATAAACAGGGGGCTAATAGTAATATGATCAAATGAAGAGATATTTATTACAAATTTTGCACCAACACACTGTTCAAATGCATCATTGGGCAATTCTTATTGCTCAATTCTAAGCAGACATGTTGATTGGAAAACTGGTTGAGCTTAAAATACTTGTTTAAGCGTAAATTAATAAATGGTAAAATAATAATAATGAAAATGGCAACATTTAGTTGAAATACCAAATCTAATTATTAACTAATGACTTAGTATTAAGATATTGGCTGTTTATTTGTGCACACATAGCAAGATCTTACATTCGTAATCATACCCAATACCTAAACCCAACTACTTGCTAAATAACTATTAACAAGTAGCAGGTTACTTTATTGAGTTATAGTTAATGGTTTGTTAATGGCAAGAATGCATTCATTCATTCATTCATTCATTCATTTTCCTTCGGCTTAGTCCATTTATTCATCAGAAGTCGCCACAGAAGAATGAACACGCGATGTGTTTGGACTGTGGGGGAAACCAGAGCACTCGAAGGAAACCCACGCCAACATGAGGAGAACAAGCAAACTCCACACAGAAATGCCAACTGACCCAGCTGGGACTCAATCCAGTGACCTTCTTGATGTGAGGTGATAGTGCTAACCACTGAGACACCCCTGCCACCGCAATAGCCAGAATTGTATCTTAAAATAAAGTGTGACTAAAAATGTTTGATACTAAAAAAAGTCTGTTTTATTAAATAGTTTAATATTTTTATGTATCAAAAAACTTGTTTTTGATATAAAACAAAAACTCATATTAAATAAATAACAATTGAATTAATAAATAAATACAAATATGGATACCAATAAACAGATAAAAATAGATGAATAATTAAATGCATACATAAATGGGAATAAATATATTGATGCATACTAAAATAAACCTATTAATGGGCAAGCAAACATGCTTTATGTCATGACGCTTTAATCTGCAACTTTGTCTCTTTTTCAAAATTAGATTTTTTTTTCGCAACCCAAGGCATGCGAACGATCTGCTTCCTGCCGCCCGTGATTGTTCAGTGGTCTGTCAGTGATTCAGTGTGAAGGGTGAAGGCCCTCCAGGCTCTAATTGCACCATAAGCTGCCATGGGAAATTAGCACCAACGTGGTCGCCAAGGAGTGTGAGGAAGAAGCACTCTATCACGCATATGTGTGCCCACACACACACACACACACACACACACACACACACACACACACACACACACACACACACACACACACACACACGCACGCACACACACGCACAAACAAACAATGATTAGTTTCTCCTTGGACACAGAATGTACAGAAGAGTATAGAACGTGTGTTTATAAGGAAGCAAGCCAGTAATATGGTCACTGATGGTCAGTTCTGCGAGTTGTAGATTTGCTATGACAACGTCCAAAGGGTCTTACTTGAGAAAATGACAAGACAGAAGGAAGATCTGGTAACCAATGCTTCTCTACACAGAAGCTGAGGACACGATTTACTAAAATCCAACATAAATACAACTCCACTATCTAACAAATCGTGCGCTATTAGGGTTTGAGATTGCAAGCAGTTTGATGCATGTCATTTATGATCTATTTATGCATGCATACAAAATCGTAATTTTCTCAAAAGCGAAAACCCATTATCGGCCTTGATTGTAATACCTAAATCAAATTAATACCTGCATGCCGGCCGTAATGAATTTGCACAGGAATTTGCCAAAAATGAACGACTTTCAAGCTTGATGATTCACTTGCAGATGAAATTGAATCCATTTGCATCGACACGGCTTTGTATTTTACGCATATGGACATCAAAACACGTTTATTATAAAGAAAATAAAGAGAAATATGATTTTGCACATCTGAAACACACAATAGCCAGTAAACAAAAATGGCAGCTGCAAGCATGTTTAATAGATGTCTAATGGCCCGTTTCCACTGAGTGTTACGGTACGGTTTGGTCCACTTTTATGGTCGTTTGGACTGTCAAAAGCAGGGGCGGACTGGCCATCTGGCAATTCTGGCAAATGCCAGAAGGGCAGGATCAATTTTTAAATGTGGGCTGGTCAGTTTTTTTTAAAAATATGTATTGTTTTTGAAGTGCAGACAGCTTTTATCTTGCTAGATGTGATATTGTGATGATAATAATAATAATAATAATAAATGTTAAGCATTTGGCCCAATCGGCAACTGCCGCCTGGTTTCAAGATGGGCCGACCCAATCCGAGGTTACCCATACATAATCAAAATCTGGCAAGAATGTCATATTATTTCACCATCTGTAGACTAAATAGTGAATGTGCGTGTCTGTGGGTGGGGCTGTGTCGGTGTGGTAATGTGGGCTGGTATGGCTACAGTGCCAGGGCTGAATTTTTGTCCCAGTCCGCCCCTGGTCAAAAGTACCTAAAAGTGAACCGTACCACGTCACTTTTTGGGTACCCTTTCGAAAGGGTACCTAGCACAACAAAAGGGTACCAAAAGGCAAGATGCTTAGCTGAACGCTATTGGTTTACAGAGATATGTCACTCGCTCGTGGACAAGCTAGGAGAAAGAAAACAGAGTAATCGCCATTTTGAAAAACACAGCCGAGATATTACACCGTAATAATATATACATATAATAATGACACACGGTCGACACAAGCTCGAACAAACCTTGTCGTCGTCTTGATGAACAGCCACAAAGCCAAAAAGAGGAGCAGAACTACCCTGTGCCCTGTAGTTGTTTACAAGACTAAAGCACAATCGGTCTTGCTTTCTCGCCGTCGATCGCTGCGCGTCTATATTAAAAATAACAAACTTCTTGAGCTGATGATAGTATAACCTGTGCGTGATTACTGAAGTGCTTCTGACATCCGATACTTTCAGAAAAGGACAAATGCAAGAGTAAAGAGTGGAAAACCAAAAGAGAATCTGAAAAAACAAAGGAGCAAAGGATTCTTTCAGCAACCTAAACCATGAATAAACTTTGAACATTTTGGTTAACTGAAATACAAACAAAAACAAGTTTTTTTAAAACTTGAACTGACTGAAACTGTATTGTGCACATACAAAACTAACTTCAAGCTTTAAATGTTCATATCAAGTTTATATGCTCGAAATGTGAATTGTTGTCACTGTTTTGGAGCACACTATTATACACTCACCGGCCACTTTATTAGGTCCAACTGCTCGTTAACGCAAATTTCCGAAATATCTAATCAGCTAATCACATGGCAGCAGCTCAATGCATTTAGGCATGCAGACATGATCTAGACGATCTGCTGCAGTTCATAGCAAGCATCAGAATGGGGAAGAAAGGGGATTTAAGTGACTTTGAACGTGGCATGGTTGTTGGTACCAGATGGTTTGGTCTGAGTATTTCAGAAGTGCTGATATACTGGGATTTTCATGCACAGCCATCTCCAGGGTTTAGAGAGAATGGTCCGAAAAGAGGAAATATCCAGTGAGCGGCAGTTCTGTGGGCGCAAATGCCTTGTTGATGCCGGAGGTCAGAGGAGAATGGCCAGACTGGTTCCAGCTGATAGAAAGGCAACAGTAAGTCAAATAAGCACTCGTTACAACAGAGGTCTGCAGAAGAGCATCTCTGAACACACAACACCGCCAACCTTGAGGCGGATGGGCTACAGCAGCAGAAGACCACACCGGGTGCCGCTCCTGTCAGCTAAAAACAGGAAAATGAGGCTACAATTCACAGAGGCTCATCAAAACTGGACAATAGAAGATTGGAGAAACTTTTGGATGCTCGGGTCAGAATTTGGCATCAACAACATGAAAGCATGGATCCATCCTGCCTTGTATCAACATTTCAGGCTGCTGGTGGTGGTGTAATGGTGTGGGGGATGTGTTCTTGGTACACTTTGGGCACATTAGTACCAATTGAACATTGTGTCAACACCACAGCCTACCTGAGTATTGTTGCCGACCATGTCCATCCCTTTATGACCACAGTGTACCCTATCTTCTGATAGCTACTTCTAGGAGGATGATGCGCCATGTCATAAAGCGTGAATCATCTCAGACTGGTTTCTTAAACATGTCAATGAGTTCACTGTACTCAAATGGCCTCCACAGTCCCCAGATTTCAACCCAATAGAGTGCCTTTGGGATGTGGTGGAACGGGAGATTTGCATCATGGATTAAGGCAGTTCTGAAAGCAAAAGAGGTTCAAATCCAGTACTGTTAAGGTGTACCTAATAAAGTGGCCGGTGAGTGTCTATATTAATTTCACTTTGTTTAATAAGACAGTAGCAAGAAGCCATGACATCACACCAGCAGTGCTAAGATTAGCTCGGAGAGTAATGCAGGTTAAACAGAAGTAAATGCAACCCACCGAGAGCTAGTTTTCCCATTGATGAGGAAATAAATCTCCTCCATTGCAAGCGTGTCCCCCTTATCCGAGTCCCCAGAGACGCGAGACAGCTGGAAGATTGTCCACTTCCCACCCTTTACTTACTGTAAGTAACAAGATTAATACTGAGATTTTAGCCCACTCCATCTAATACCTAAAGCTAAAAGTGCTCAGTGTAGCATCTGAGAAGCTGCTGATAAAACAAACTTACATGCCCATAATGAAAAAAAAAAAACCCTGCCTAATTAAGATTTACTATTTATCTCTCTTCTCTCCCTTAAGGGTCTAATTAACACGGAGGATCGAGGAGATGTGCTGGTTATGTGGACTTAAAGCACCTACACACATCTTGCAAAACAGAAACTACACAATTCAACACACACCTACAATTTGAGGAGATTTTGTTTTCTTAGTCGAGGTGATGATCAGCTTAGGAAGAAGAATCGTTGAATCATCTGACCGCCTCTCTGCCCATTACCACCATTACACACTTTCTTTTCTAAAGTTTAACACAGAGTAAACGCTTTAGGGGGAATGATCTGGAAAAAAGTTTGCGGGTGATTCATGCCGTTGAGTTTTAAGGAAAACATATAAGCTTCTTATGAAGGAACTGCGAAAAAATCTTCACTCGCACAAACACCGTGCAATTTCACTTGAGCCAGAGATCAAAAGGGAGATCACACGCACTAATGAAAAGTTTTGGCATGTCTACGCTATGATTTTCTTTCGTTTCACAACGATTTAAGAAAGCTCAGATAGAAAACATGCTCCATATTAACTCCCAAGATGATCACGTATATGTGTTAGCTGTTTATTTAGAACTATGCAATAACTTGTCAGCATGCACTGTTGTTTTTTGATCAAATAAAATAAAATATTGTGAAGTAGAAAACCCAATAACATAAAATTAATTAATTAAAATAAAATATAGTAAAGTGAAAAATAAATAAATAAAATGAATTAATTAAAATAAAATATAGTAGAGTAAAAAATAAAATAAAATAAAATAAATTAATTAAAATACAATATAGTAAAGTAAAAAAAATAATATAATAAATGAAAAAAGCTAAATATTATATAGTAAACTAAAAGTAAAATAAAGTAAAATAAAAATACAATAAAACAATATAAGTTAGAATAAAATGTAATAAATTAAACAAAATAAACTATAATAAAATATATTCTAAAATAAAATATGGTAAAGTAAAAATAAAATAATATAAAATAAAGTAAAAATAAAATAAATAAAATATAATAAAAATATTTAAAATAAAATATAGTAAAGTAAGAAACAAATTAAAATAAAATATGGTAATGTAAAAAATAAAATAAAGCAAAATAAAATACAGTGAAATAAAATAAAAAAATTAGGGTAAAAAATTTAATAAAATAAATAAATTAAAATAAAATATAGTAAATAAAAAAAATGATATTACAATGGATATATATATATATATATATATATATATATATATATATATATATATATATATATATATATATATATATATATATATTATTATTATTATTATTTTTATTATTATTATTATTAAAACAAAAAACATGCTCGATATTAATTCCCAAAGTGATCATGTATATTTTTTAGCTGTTTATTCAGAACTATGCAATAACTTGCAGTGTTGTTTTTGATCAAATTATTATCACACACCAATGAAAAGTTCTGGCATGTTTACACAATGATTTTCTTTCGTTTCACAGCAATTTAAAACAGCTCAAATAAAAAAACATGCTCGATATTAATTCCCAAGATGATCATGTGTCTGCTTTAGCTGTTTATTCAGAATTATCAAGCCCACTCACCTGTTTAAAGCACACTTTATAAATGCATAATAAAATTTATAAAATAAATAAAAAGTACTAAAGTAAAAATAAAATAAAATTAAATAAATAGTAGTTAAGTAAAATTAAATTAAATAAAAATGTATATTATTATTATTATTAATATTATTATTATTATTATTATTATTATTATCAATGGGGAATTGAGGCAAAAAAGCAAAAATATATATATTATAAATTTTACAATTACAGTGAAATGTAAAGAAGGATTAATGTCAAGCATTGCATTTCGATCTGTGCAAACTGCAATTAAATGTGATTATTCTTTTGAGCTTATGAACACAATAGCAAGCCTGATGATCAACTAGAGTTTTCACGACTGAACACTCACTGACTGAATTCTGTGCACATATTTGAAATACACTCCGTCGAGGTAAGATGCAACAAAAAAGATCTTTGCATTTCATTCACATTTCCTTTTTGAAACTCCACATGCACTTCAAAGCTTCCTCAAGTACATCAAGCTTCCTCTCCGAGGATCTTTCCTTCAGGCTCTCAGGTGTGCTTTTTTTTTTTTTTTCTCCACGATCACCTTTACACGTCCTTCAGCTTGGTTTGCGCTTGCCTTCAAGAGCTCCATCTACTGAATCACAGGTTCTACCTTGAGGATACTGCTGTCATATTAGCAGAGCATTAAGAAGACAGCATGGCCCCAACCAGTCAGGACACGGTTCCCATGAAATCTGAACGTCAGCTAGGTACAAACCGTACGTTTGCAGGTAGATGATTAGCGGTGGCAGATCCACTCGTATTTACACACACATTCACTGCAGACAGATACTAGAAGCACCATTACATCATAAGGAAGGTCCACCACTTAGAAATCAGCTGTACAATATATAGTCTCTGCATTAATATCATAATGTGCATTCGCAATAGTCACATCACTGCAAGACGGTCAATGTGGAGTTGGGATCATACTTGACCAGGGACTATAGTTCAGAACACATGTGAATTCTGGATGTCATTGCAAAGTTTAACTATAAATGATTCAAAGTTTATCATTAGCAATACTTTTTATAGAGCCACTTCAGTTTTCACATTGGAAAATGACAATTTACTTTACATTTACTCACCCTTCAGTGGTTATAACACTTAATGACTGTTGTAGATAATCTAAAGGTAGTTGAAAACATGTAACTAACTCTTTAAAGGTTGTGTGAAGTGCTTTAAATATGTTGTGGTGGAGAGAGCGTGGCCGAACTCCCAGAAAGTTGGGAGAGCCAGTGGAGACTCCGGCGGCTGGTCAGTAGCCCAATCAGAAATAATGAATAACACCTGTTTTCTCTAATGATTGGGCCGGGGAGACACCTTCTTAAGGGAGCGAAAGAGACCAGTCGAGAGAGAGAGAGAGAGAGAGAGAGAGAGAGAGAGAGAGAGAGAGAGAGAGAGAGAGAGAGAGAGACGAGCCGAGCCGAGCCAAGCCGAGCCGAGCCGAGCCGAGCCGAGCCGAGCCGAGCCGAGTGACAACCTGCCCGCAAAGAGCTGTCGCAGAAAGACTGACGGAAAAAATAAATAAAATTATTATTTACCTTAACGCCGACCCTTTCTTCTTCTTCCCACAACAAAGAACCGTTCTACATATGTATTTTTGTCCTGTGTCATAATTTGAACAAAACATAATGAACACAAGGTGGGACATAGAGTAGCTTTACCGCCTTTAAAAAAAAGCCAAAATAATTTTGTTATTACCACAGTTTAGCAAGTGGTTGTGCTCCAGCTACAAAAAAAGGGGGGTAGATACTAAAAAGTATTAGATCGGTCAGAAGATTTAATGTAAAATTTAAGTATGATGTGACGCCAAAAAGGCATTGATACATTTAGATGGAACTGACAAACTGCAAACTTTAGACTTTTATATTGTCTTAATGCAAATTTTCCATACACACTAGCACCGAGACTAGCATACTGATGCCACCATTAAAAACAGGCCTGTTTAAGCATTTGAAAGCATTTGAGAAACCATATTATATATATTATATTATGGGTTATTATATATTATAATGTTTGTAGCTTTAACGGAGGTTATTTGTATGTATTTTATTTACACTATTGCTCAGTTTTATTTACTTTATATATGCTTGTAAATTGTATATTTTATTTCATGCAAATGTGCTCCTCTACAGCATAGATATAATCACTAGATATCGCATAGGGACCCTGAGCATGTGTCAATAGCGCCGCCATATTTGTACAGTGCTCCCAGGACAAATGCCATTCAACCGAACTAGTCAAGAGAGTGTTACTACGTAAAGATGCGGGACTTCAGCTCTGTCTACGGGTGTAGTAATGAGAAAACAAAGAAAACAAAGCACAAATGCAGAATATTTCATAGGTAATATTTAGTTTTTTTGCCTTTTTGTATGTTCTGAACTTTTGTGCTAATCAGGTAACGTTATTGATGATAACAGTCACTTACTACATTCATCATAAGGCAAAGTAGCTCCAACTCACACTAAACACTCGGCTTATGCTAGTTTTGTTGAATAAAATCAGCAAACAATGGCAAAGAAATATGACAACGAGATGCTGCGCTGCCTGAAACTTGTATTATTGTCAGCTAGTGAAAGAGTCGTTCATAACGGAGATTCATTCACAAACGAATCGCTCCCTCCGTCAGTATGAGAAGTGAAAGCAGGAGAGGAGCTGTGTTTCAGGACAGGGATTAAATCAAATTTAACAGAGGTAGTACATTTCCATACACACAAACACAATCTTTTTGTCAGGAATGCCTGTGTGATCACTTATTCATCAATGTAAAAAAAGTGATTTAAATTTCTAAGTTTCGTAATTAAAAAAAAAAAAAAAATGCATACTGACCTCCGTGAAAACTCCCGATCATAGATATATAATATATGCAGCTCCACTGCAGCTTGGTCCCGCATTCATTTCAAAGGAGCGCTACCCTGTACTAAAATGGCGGCTCTATTGACACATTCCTTCCAATAGACAACAACAGGGTAGGCGACATCTAATGTATATACCTATGCCTCTACAGGGCTTAATTTGTGCCAGAATAAGCCAGATCCAGATCCTGCACCACATTTTACAGATCCCCCTTCTCACACACAACCCGCCCCGCTCTTCACTTTCTTCCACGACTTCCACCGGCCATTTTATTAGGTACACCTCTGCAACTGCTCCTTAATTTCTAATCAGCCAATCACATGGCAGCAACTAGACATGGTCAAGACAATCTGCTGCAGTTCAAACTGGGCATCAGAATGGGGAAGAAAGGGGATTTATGAGACTTCGAACGTTGCATGGTTGATGATGCCACACGGGCTGGTCTGAATATTTCGGAAACTGCTGATCTACTGGGATTTTCATGCACAACCATCTCTATGGTATATGTATATATGCATACAAGTTTTGTAATTAATATGTATATATATATATATATATATATATATATGTGTGTATATAAGTTTTGTAATTAATATTAATATGTGTATATATATATATATATATATATATATATATATATATATATATATATATATATATATATATATATATATATATGTATATGTATATGTGTATGTGTGTGTGTGTGTGTATATATATATATATATATATATATATATATATATATATATATATATATATATATATATATATATATATATATATATATATATATATATACACACACATTAACAGACTCTGTTTTCACTCAATATTACTCTAAGCAACAAACAAGCTCTTTAAATAATCAGAGAGTTGAAGTGTATAAATGCTATGGAAAGTTTCTTGTTGTCTGTTTGTTTCTAGTTGGTTATTGCAGTTCAACTACTTCTTAATCCCCAGTTGGTCGCTGGTTTGTTGCTCTTGACATTTTCTAATAATGTGAAGCAACAACTCCTTCAAGCCAGGAGTGAATGTGTAGTTGTTGTTTTTAGCTAGAAGGCACACATTCGGTCCTCGTAAACCGTAAACCAAAGTTAATTGGAGCCATGAGTGCTGCAGAAGGATCTATATGTGGTTATCGCTTATTTTATAGACCTTTATAGACATTTAAACTTGCCAATGGGATCTTTTCATACAGGGTTATAGAAGCAATTTAGACTCCTTAGAATCTAGAGAGCTCCTTACACAAATCACACAGCCAGTTAAGCGCGTTGATCGATATTTTTAACATCAAAAATATGTGCCACAAATAAATATTGAGCAGAACAAGTACACCCAGTGTGCGGCACAATTTACTGCCTATATTTTCATATCTGAACGCGATCAATGCAGCACGAATCGTTAACAGTATAGTGCAAATCAGATTTAATATAAAAATAAAAACGTTTAATGGGTTTGGCATAAACATTTGATGACTACAAGGCCTTCTAGGTATATAGACTGGATGCTGGATTTTTAGACAGCCATGATATCATCTCAGATTCTCTTTTTTTTTTGTCTTCGCTATATTTGAAAGGAGAATATTCTCACTCATTTTGATAGGGCCAATTGTTTCAGGTCTGCTGAGAATTGGAAGTAAGGAATGGGAATAAAATATTCCTTTCATCTGACCTTCCTTTTTAAGAAGACTTTGTCATCGGGGAGTGCAGTTTAATAATTCATTAAAGGGAAAGCCTGGCTTCCTTTAGAAGTCTCATTTATCTTTTGAAAGCTTTCTTCGAGGTTTAATAATAATCTGGCATCTGAAGTCCTGTGGCAGGTTGGCAAATTTATACACGCTAGTGGATTAAGGCTTGTGTTGTGTTGTTCTTTTAAAATAAAAAGCATGTAATTGTTGCATGCATTATTATATTTGTATTGCATGTGCTTGTAAAAGAAATATATATATATATATATATATATATATATATATATATATATATATATATATATATATATATATATATATATATATATATATATATATTAAGGACTTGCCTAAGAAATGATGGAACAAAATAAAAAAAAAATAGATAAATATAAATATGGCAAAAATGCAATGTGACAATATAAATTATGTATTAATTATATAGTAATTTGCTTTATAGGTATTTGCAGTGTAGTTTAGGATTCCTTTATTGGATTTTCGTCGATAAAATTAATGAAGAATGTCCTGTCAGAAAATTTCTATAATTCTTTTCTTTCTTATTTTCATTTTATTGTCACATCTACAGGTATCCACTTACTGAAATCTATTCTAGCACTGCCATGTATTATTATTCATATTGTTTTTACTGTGGTATTATCCAGTATTGTCAGTATGACAATCCAAAATAAAACACATCCAAAATAAAAGTTCAAATTTACAAAATATTTTAGTGTGTATTGTGTATATTTTGTGTATATAAATATTTCCATCAGTATACTGTATTAAATGCTTATATATACATGTCAGAATTATTATGTTTAACAGATTCAGGGAATTTTCACAGTATGTCTGATAATATTTTTTTTTCCTCTGGAGAAAATCTTTATTGTTTTATTTTGGCTAGAATAAAAGCAGTTTTACATGTTTTTTTATGAACCATATTAAGGTTTATGTTTTTATATTTTTGCCAATAGTTATATTTGTTTTTTTAACAGTGGTTTTAACAGTGGTTTTCTGTTGACTATTAAAAAATATAGCTTAAAGGGGCTAATAATTTTGACCTTAAAATGTTTTTTAAAAATATCAAAACTGCTTTTATTCTAGCCAAAATAAAACAATTAAGACTTTCTCCAGAAGAAAAAATATTATCAGACATACTGTGAAAATTTCCTTGCTCTGTTATATATATATATATATATATATATATATATATATATATATATATATATATATATATATATATATATATATATATATATATATATATATATATATAWAAATATTTATATATATTTTTTATTATTATTTTTTTTTTATTTGTGTATTTGATGTATGTGTGCGCATTTGTACATTTGCATTTGCACAAACATCTATAGTATGTAAATGATGTTTAAAATGAATCATTTGACAGCATTAATATTATAATATTGGTTTACAGAATATTGCAGCTTTCCAGGCGCGCACATTCCTTACAACAGGGGTTTCCAAACCTTTCAGTCTGCGATCACTAAAATAACAATGCCAGTCACTCATGACCCCCAAATTCCACAAATGTTGCTAATACAACAATAGGCCTATATAAACATGATCATATTGACAAGACGAAAAAGTGCAACAGTCTAACAACCATATCATCGTTATAGTCATTTATTAATTTTTTAAAATTAATATTAACTTTAACTATTGAGACTGGTGGACACAATGTTTTCTGCACAAGTCTATTCTTGGTTTAATTTTGGAGACCGCTAATCGGAGATCATTCTTAATGTTGAATAGTGGTTTGTGGTTATTTTTAATGTATTTGTTTACCATAAAGGTGTCAGAAAGTCAAACTTGGTGCTATAAAATCAATCTGCTGAAGCTGATGTTATTGCTGTGTTGGTTATCTAACGTAAACGAGCCAATCCTATGGAAAAATAAACTACATTTAAAGGCTGATGGCTTTTCATTTGCATGTTGTTGTTGTTTATTTACTATTATAAACCTCTATTTTTATCTTCTGTAGGTTATGGTAAAAAAATATGATAATTCTAACAGTTTAATAAAATTTATTTGACTTTTGGAAATCACCAAGCGACCCCCTGTCATTGTCCCACAACCCCCTGGGGATCCCAACCCCCACTTTGAGAACCACTGCATTGCTAGTGCATGAATAAATTCGAATACAAGTGCATCATGTTGAACTGTCTGGATTTAAATCAAATCAACCCCAACCCTATTGTACCGCTACTCATTCAGTAGTCTGCAGAAACAGCCGAATGCTCTCAAAAGGAATTAAAGCCGCTTCAGATCGATACAGCATGATACAGGTCTTGTTTGAGAGGGGTCTTGGCTTGGGCTCTGGTAAAAATGAGCTTGATCTTTGGTTCTCAAAGCCAGACTATACTCAGCTGCATTGTCAGGGGTAAGAAAGATGTGGTGTGGAAATGCTGACCCATGTGGCGCCGGCCTTTGTTGTAAATATGGGGCGGCAGGAGGAAAGCACGATTGAAATACAGAGGAAAAAGAGAAAAGTGTGGCCAGCTGCCAAGACGGAAAACGAGACGCAAACCTTTGCCAACAAAACCTGGACAATAAGAAAGGACGAGCGTATCGCTTCTCCTCACACCTCAGTAATCAGCATGAGCATCTACATAGTGTCAGGATCAACAAACAGCTTGAGGAAAGAGCAAGACATGCTACGAAACGAGCAATTAGCAGTGTGTAGAAACACTAAAGGTTGATTATTAATGATGCTTTCATCAAATAAGGTACACTGTAAAAATTCTGGGTTCCACACAATTAGTTCATGTTGTCCCACACTGAAAAAGCACTTCAAACTACCTATTTAATACAAGTTCAACCAACTCAATTATTATTTTTTCTTAGAGAACAACTTAATTGTTTTATGTTACATGCACTTAAATAATAATAAATATGGGGTAACTTTTAATATATTTGTGTTGGGACAGCATAAAGGACTTGACCCTTCCATAAGGCACACCCAAAAACCGCCACCTACTAATCGTGGCTTGGCAACCATAGATACACGCAGGGGCTCTGTCAAGCTTTTGAGTGAGGGAAACAGGCCAAAGCTTTGTGCATGTGGATTGTTCAAGTCTAATATCCGCTATCCTAAAAGTTTGGACAGGATGGTGGATTTTTTTTTCCTTTTCAAAACCAAAAACCCAAGAGGAGGAAAGCCAGCATGAATCAAGCTGTGTGAGGGGCGCTAAAGGAGTGGAGATAAGTTGGTTTTGTTTTGATGTTCCAGTTACATTCAGTGATAGACTGACGGCAATAACTCACACACCTCTTACCAAAAATACAAAGCAGGTCATGCTTTACAGCTGTCTTTTTCTTTTTACTTTTTTTTCTTCACTCGATATTATGAGCACTGCAACCAGTTAAACTCAGCGGACCAGGTCCGTGATGTCATCGACTTTCGTTTTAAGATTTTAAATCGCTTTAAGAGTTAGCATTGCACCAGACCCCATTAAGTGGTGTCATTTAAAAGTGTAGAATCTACATTTTATGCACATATGCATCACTTTGGTTTTTATTCTAGTGTACAAAATTTATTTACATTTAAATACACAGTATTTTGGAGACCCGAGCTGGGTATTGAACATTGGTTCATTTTCATATTTTTCATATGACACATGTACAAGTTATAGCTCAAATAAAAGCTCTTGCCGGTGCTCATACGGTTCTAGCATTCTTTTTACCGAATTATATTCACATTTCAAACAGTTGCTGAATGAATTGCGGTGTTTCCATGGCGCAGAAGTAAAAGCAATACATTCATAATCACTAAGCAGCCCCAGATAGCACAGACAGTTGTCATCTCTTACCTTATGCTGTGCGCTTCAGGGCCATTTCTCCTCTGTTTTTGATATGATGTGCGTAAGTAATCCTTTTATATGTCTGATGTGGTCCAAACACAGTGAATTATGTTTGATCAAACAAAAGAATAATGAAATATGAAAGCAATTATCGCTCTCTGTGGCTTGTACAGCACCTCTCATCAGTTGGAATACAATAACTTTTGCATAGATTATGGTAGAGACATTTTTCTTTTTTCCTCTGATTACAGACATGTGCAGGAACCACCAAAATTAATTACAGCACGCTAGACCACACACAACCTAAAAGATACACTTTAAAATTTAAATTTATCAAAAAAAAGTACAAAAAGTGCCTCTTTTTTTTAGGTGTTTATTATAACACAGACAACATATACAGATATTTTAAACACTTTCAATAGTGTTTTATGAAAATTCAAAGGGTTTTCTTTAAAATTATACCAGATTTCTGCATTTACACCTCTGCATGTAAATTTGGGAAGCTTTTAAATTTGGGTAGGCAAAATCCAGGCAGAAATCCAAAAATAACAGCAGAGTTTAACTGCTTTAAGCCTTCGCCATAGTTACTTAGTCATATTGATAGAGAATAGGTCATGAGTTATTGAACCGGAAAATACAAATCTGCGAATCTGTTGCTAACTTTTCTGAACTTCATATTTCCATCTATATAAAGCTACAAATATTTGAAACTACAAACCAACAGAACAAAACAGAGATGTGACCACAAACTGAGTATTTGCGATCAACATACTTCACCAGCAGCTGTTTTTATATTAATTTATAAAGAGCAACATACTGACAGTAATAGGTAACTTACTGTACATTGTTATGGGTCAATGATGCTAATATTAAGCACAAATCCATTAATCCTCCCTTTCTGGCTGCTCTTTCTATGAATGAATTATGTAGAAGCACTGTCCATGAGTGTTTCCTTGTCGATTAGTAACGCTATATTTCATAGCACAACAATTAATCTATCAGGCTTTTTGGCTAACAATAGAGAAATCACGGTTTAATTAGTTATCGTTAGATTTTTTTTAAAATTTCACCTCTCCTGCTGAGCATGAGCTAGCTGTTGAATGGTTAGCGTATGAGGTGGCGCAGTTGGTAGTGCTGTCGCCTCACAGCAAGAAGGTTGCTGGGTCACTGGTTCGAACCTCGGCTCAGTTGGCGTTTCTGTGTGGAGTTTGCATGTTCTCCCTGCCTTCGCGTGGGTTTCCTCCGGGTGCTCCGGTTTCCCCCACAGTCCAAAGACATGTGGTACAGGTGAATTGGGTAGGCTAAATTGTCCGAAGTGTATTAGTGTGTTTGAATGTGTGTATGGATGTTTCCCAGAGATGGGTTGTGGCTGGAAGGGCATCCGCTGTGCAAAAACTTGCTGGATAAGTTGGCGGTTCATTCCGCTGTGGCGACCCCGAATTAATAAAGGGACTAAGCCGACAAGAAAATGAATGAATGAATGAATGAATGAATGTCTGACTTTCTTGGATATCTCACCTGTTTGCCAAAAAGACTAATTATATCCCTGCCAATGTCTGACTCCGTCGCATAAACAATGTAAAAGGCGTGCTAGGGTTGAAAGCTTGACAGACGTAGCAACATTAACCATGGAGGGCGGGGCTTAGCGAAGGGTCAATTGTGTGGAACCCAGCCTTTTTTACAGTAAAATACAAATTCACACAGTTAACTTAATTGTTTTTACCAAGAGTGTAGAATTGGCATGAGGGGTTGTGTCCACAGCAATATCCACAATTTACTTAAAATCCTCATAAATTATCAGAAAAAAAAATACAAATCAAATATGGACGTCAATAATTACAGGTCTTCAGTTTTCTTAAAATGATCATCTTTTGTATTCGACAGAAAAAAAGAAAGCTACATTTGTACTGTAAATGATGACAGAATTGTCGTTTTTGCAAGAACTATCCCTTTAATCCTACTGTTTATCTCTGACCAGCCAACATGTTCCATTACACGACTCCCAAGCGTTTTGGAGCATGTTGAAAGGTTTCAAGTTGGTCATTAGCAGTGGGACCGCTACTTAATCACCAGGTGGTTGTTAATCCAAGATTGTTCACCATCTTAAAGGAACAGCTAATGATCTGCTTGGAACAGTTGGAGATTAGCTAATACGATCCTGAAACAAAGCTTCTAGGTGCTTTGGAAAATATGAACTGGTTTCTAGCTGGTATTGAGCTCCCAGACTACTTCATCACCAACTGATAGCTGATTTGCTCTTGTTCAAAGATAGTCTACCAGATTAGACTACAGTAAAATCAAGGTTAAAAGGGATGGAAATGCACCTAACGTGTTCCAAATACAAGAGTTCCAAGTGTTTTCTCATGTTTTAAAACACAGATAATACAGAAGATGTTTTGAAATATATTAGCTGGATTCAAGCTTATTAAAGTTAGTCATTAGCTGCATTTAATCACCATCTTCTTGCAGGTTTATTGCTGTTCCAAGATGGCCTGAACTGATTAAATGTGGTTCAAATACACAGCTTTCAAATGTTTTGAAACCAAACCCAAGTTCTAATACATGCTTATGGTTTCAGCTGGTATTTAGCTGTTTTGCTACCACTTGAGCAGAAAATATATTACAATGCACAGCTTCCAAGTATACTGGAATGAGTGTGTATTGGTGTTTTGTTGCTTAAAACATATGCTGGATAAGTTGGCGGTTAATTCCACTGTGGCGACCCCTTAAATAAAGCAACTAAGCCAAAGGAATAATAAGAAATGAATGACTACTTTGGACCAGCTAAAACCAGCTGATATGTTCTTAAATCCCAGCCTCACTGCCGCTAAGATGAAACTTAATGATTAATATCCCTATAAGTGTGTTTAATCTGCACTTTCCCGCTCAAAAACAATTACACACAATGAAAATGACAAAACAACAGTTCAGAAAGCATTTAATGGCACAATACTGCATTAAAAATACTTAATTATTTATGTATTTTGTACTATAAAATTGTAAAGAAAATAAATTTCTACAATGAAGCGCACAAACTGTATGCATCATTTATAACAATAACTACTGTATAAAAACAAAAAATAAGAAGAGTATTTTGATTTCATGTGTGCCTTTTGTTTAATGTCTTGCCAATAGCTGCATTCCTCAAGTGGATTGAGATGAGACCCTTGTCTTTTCCGCTCGTCCACTTTTCATACTGACCCACAATCCATACTGACACCTGTCACCGAGAGCCAAAGTGAGCTCTTAGCAATGTATAAAACGCATTTAACCCCTGCGGCCTTGCACAAAATGACCATTCCTTTAGGGAGACAGATGACAGAAGATCTCCGCCAGAGATGGTGTCCTTTACATGAGTGGAAAATGGAGAAAAGGATGAAACGGAGGTGAATGGATCAGACTGTCAATCACTAGCCAGACAACACTATCGGCACACGGTGGCATGAAAAATGGCACGACCGTCACCGTGAGAGGTCATACATCACATCCGTCTGCTAGACCCAGCTTTGTTTGTTGAGCAATAATTGTTGGGATTAAGCGTCGACTGTCACACAAATTAAGAGCGAAGACACACAGTAGGTCACTCATATTCGCCGCATGCCATTAATCACAATGATGGTCTAAATCATGCATGTAATATGGATTTTGATTGGATCCATATCCCAGCCATAACACAAAACAAAAGCTTTGAGATTACAGTGCTTGACAACATAAAGAAAGGGTTTTTTAGACAATTGAACAAAGCGTTTCGGCAATAATAATCAAGAACTCTTTACTTAAAGTCTTAACTTACATAGAGTCGTGTGAAAACAAGTTTTATTATCCCAAAGTATTCATTCATTTATTCATTTTTCATTCTATTTCAGTGGTCACCAATACAGAATGAACCACCAACTTACCCATCATGTTTTACACAGAGCATGCCCTTCCAGCTGCAACCCAGTACTGGGAAGCACCCGTACACTCTCACATTCGCACACATACACTATGGTCAATTCAGTTTATACGTCATTGGAGCACCCGGAAGCCAACACGGGGAGAACATGCAAACTCCACACAGAAATGCCTACTGATCAAGCCGGGACTCGAACCAGCGACCTTCTTGCTGTAAGGCAACAGTGGTAACCAATGAGCTGCCGTGTCATCTCTTATCCCAAATTAGAAACAATTAAATACTGCATTAAAATTATAGTTTACCCTAAAATGAAAATTAACCCATAATCTGCTCAGCCTCAAGGCATCCTTGGTGTATATTACCTTTTTTTTTCTGTCAGGCAAATACAGCTGGATTAGTTTATGCCCAAAACATAGTGATTTCTGAGTGTGCCTTACACAGGTGAGTGGGCGAGTCAGAAAACAAGATTTTTCATCTCTCTGACACTTTAACTGACACTTAAACCAGCTTCGCACATTTGCACTGGATACGTTCTTACAATCATTCCATTTCATATCTATCGCTCTTAAAGATCTCAAAATTCAGGGTTTCTGGTAGTACCCAGAATAGCAAAGTCTACTAAAGGAGGTCGAGCCTTCTCATTTATGGCTCCTAAACTTTGAATAGCCTTCCTGATAATGTCCGAGGCTCAGACACTCTCTCTCCTTTCAAAACTTGATTAAAGACCTAACTTTTTAGTAATGCATATACACAATGCATCACATAATGGTGTGATGCATGAGTGTGTGCCATGCAGGTGAGTGGGCTTAACAACCACCTGTAAGACACACTCCTCCTGTCTTAATGCACCCAGCATCTTGTTAGAAATACTCATATTTCTATTTTTGGTTATATAACTGCTATTTTAATTTAAAGCACTTAATTTTTGCATTGATATTTAATATGTCCTATTCAAATACACTATGAACAGTCGTTCTCCATTTCCACGGGGGATATTCATCCCGAGGCCTCTAGAGATTGTGCAGCGATCCAGGACCTGTGAAGAGATGATGCCAACCATCAAGGACCTCAAAGTTAACACATACGAAGAGATGATGCCAACCCAGCCTGATTTCATGAGAAAATGTAAGTATTTTACGTTTTGTCAGTTTAGTGGCTAATTCGAACGAATTCGTACAAGTTCAGTCTTACGAAATTGTACGATTTTAAAAAGGAGGCGTGGCACCTAACCCCACCCCTAAACCCAACCGTCATTGGGGGATGAGCAAATCATACGAAATTGTACGAATTAGATTGTACAAAATCATGCGAATTAGCCACTACATCAAAAAGTTTCGAATTGCCGTGAGATTATGTTGGCCAACCATAAAGGACTTTAAGGACAACTCGTATAAAGAGATGAAGCCAACCATTGAGGACTTCCAGGACAACACATACACTTAATACACACATACACTTCATTATACATGTACACATAGAGATCACCTATATGTAATAAATTGCAGATTAACTACGTCTGTATATAATAACTTATATTTGATTGTAACTTTAACTTAATTCGATTGCAATAATGTGTACCTTTTGTTTAGCTGCTTTGAAACAATAATTGTAAAAAGCGCTATACAAATAAACGTTAATTAAATAGAATATCTTGAAAAACAAAAGTGCATTTATGAAGTCTGCTTCATACAGGTGAGTGCGCTTGACAAACCACCTGTAGAAAAATTTCTCTCAAAAAAAAAATGTAAATAACAAAAATCATGGCATGGAGGAGCCAGGATAAAATGTAAAACTCCTCCGACTATGTCTGGCAGAACTTTCATTCATTCATTTTCTTGTCGGCTTAGTCCCTTTATTAATCCTGGGTCGCCACAGTGGAATGAACTGCCAACTTATCCAGCAAGTTTTTGCACAGCGGATGCCCTTCCAGCCGCAACCCATCTCTGGGAAATCTGGCAGAACTTATGAGGTAATATTCATTTTTGGATCAACTATTCCTTTAATAGCAATAATACTGCGATAACAAATATACAGCACAAGATTTCACAGCTAATTCTAAATATAGCTGGTCTCAGCACTTTGAGCAATTTTATAAGCTCAAAAACCAGGTCTCGTTTTGTCTGGGGGTATTTTTCAGCATGCGTGTGATTCAGAAATGAACTGTTCATGACCTGAACTCTGACAGCACCTCCGGTCACAAGAGTTCATGCATTTAAATATGAGCTACCATACGCTGAAAACACTACATGCATCAGTTTGGAGGAAAATGTTTTTCATAGTATGTGTAGTGTGGAATCTACAAAAAAAATAAAAAATTCATAAAAACATTCATAAAGCTTTAGAATTTTTAAGAACAAATGAAATCAAAACAATCACTACAAATCTGTGCATGTCATTCAGAAAAATTTAAGTTGCTCTTCTAAATCTTTAATTAAATTCTGAAAATGCTCTGTTTTCAGTTCAATTCTTAGATTAGGTCTGTCTGATGTACTTGGCATGGCTTAAGTACTTAGCCACGCCCCTCAAGCTGTCAGTTTTAACATCAAACAGAATTGGTGAGCAGGAGGTGGAGTTTGTTAGGCTGTAATAAGGCTGCGATCACACTAGAGTTTGTGTGTGCGAAATTCTGTCGTACGGCGCTGCAAAAAGAGACGGGATTAAACAAGATTATTAAACATAAAAAACGAGCGATTGCTCCATGTTTTAAATTTCTGTTCAGAGAGGTCATGTTTTGATCCTCGATTGGTCTCACGCAGTCAAGTGATGCGATTTCGAGTAATGCGACTTTGCACCGCAGCGACCTGCGAAACTTAACGCATGACCCTGCTTTTCCAGTCTGACGCATTCGCGTGCGTATGAATGGAAGTCTATGGGAGGAAAAGCCCAGTGTGACCGCAGCTTAACTCTCCCCAAACCCTCTTCCCCATCTTTCTGATTGAAATGCCTACTTTACTACATCCAATCAGCTCGCAGTAGAAAAAACAAGCCACGCCCACTAATTTCTTATTTAATATTCCCTTTCTACAAGAACTTTCTGTAGCAATGGTCGCAGCTTCCAGTGCATGCGGACTTTAAGAACTTTAAGGGGAAAAAAAGTTTGTTATATTTGACCAAATTCTTTTTTTATTCCTCTTAAAATTACAACATGAAATATTATTCCATATTAATAATATTATTTTTAATATATAATAATATTATTCATATTAATAATATTATAAGGTTATTCTGAAAGGAAAAAAAAAACTGAATTTGGTCAAACAATGTATTTTTATTTTCAATTTTAAATTTTAAAGCTGTATAAATGCTTTTGTGAAATATAATGTTATTTTATTACATTGTTGTATCATATTTGATCAAATTCTGTTTTATTCCTCTACAATTCCAATATGACAGATTATTCCATTTTAATATTATTGTTATGATTATGTGATGCCGTGGCGCAGTAGGTAGTGCTGTCGCCTCAGCAAGAAGGTTGCTGGTTCGAGTCCCGGCTGGGTCAGTTGGCGTTTCTGAGTGGAGTTTGCATGTTCTCCCTGAGTTTGTGTGGGTGTTCCACTTTACAGTCCAAAGACAAGCAGTACAGGTGAATTGGGTAAGCTAATGGAATGCAGCTGGAAGGGCATCCGCTGCGTAAAACGTGCTGTATAATTTGGCAGTTCATTCCGCTGTGGCGACCCCAGATTAATAAAGGTACTAAACCGAAAAGAAAATGAATGAATAAATAAATTTTTTGATTATTTTGAAGGGGATAAAATGTAATTTAGTCAAAAAAATAATTGAGTGTCAGAATGTTGTGGGACTGAGTTAGTATTATGGATCATAGTTCATGATTTTAGCTTTTATTTATTTATTTTTATTTTTTTTTCAACACAAACGCGGTTATAAATATGTTTCAACATGTGCTTGTTTGTTGTAAAAGTTAGTAATATTGAAAAAAAGTACTAATTTGAGGATCTCATTACTTCCGGGTGCAACTGTAGCTAGTGTATTCTGGGAAATTTTCTTACCCCTTGGTTTCGAGTGTGGTCCTAAAAAAAATTATCATTTAAAGGGCTATTCACCCCTTCCCCTTAGCCCAATGCCTTCAAGCTAAAGAGAATTGTGACACCCCTACCCCTTTGGGAACAAGCACAACGAGGGGTAGGGGTAAAGGGGAAGGGCTAAAGGGTAGGATTGGGATTGGGCCATAATTTGGTCAAAAAAAAAAATTCATTCATTTTCCTTTGGCTAAGTCTCTATTTCAGAGGTTGACACAGCGGAAATGACCGCCAACTATTCCAGCATGTGTTTTACTCAGCGGATGCCCTTCCAGCTGCAACCCAGTACTGGGAAGCACCCATACACTACACTCTCATTCACACGCTCATACGCTACTACGAATTTAGTTCACCCAATACACCTAGTGCATGTGTTTTGACTGTGGGGGAAACCAGACCACCCAGAGGAGAACATGCAAACTCCACGCAGAAATGCCAACTGGCCCAGCCGAGCCTCGAACCTGCGACCTTTTTGCTGTGAAGCAACAGTGCTAACCACTGAGATTGATAACATATTTTTATAAGTACATTCTACTTTGCTATCCCTCAATATGCTATTTAATAAACAAAACATGTTCTTGCAATTAAATATTCACTGACAGTACTCCATGCCGTGATTTGATTGGTACAGTCCATTACAATTCGCATCACATAGAAAATTCCCATTTTATCTCTGCATTCTGTCAATCATAACTTTAATAATCACTATATTTGCCTCATGGAAATGTAGTTTATTTGCCCATTAAAAGCAGTTGCACACTCTGCTGTTCTCTCGGATGTGTCTGATGTTCAGGTAGACGCTGCGCATCGATACTTCAGAGGAGCCTAGTGACTTTCCAACTCACTGCATATCTTTGTGTGTGTGTGTTGTGCTGGGTGATGAGGATTAATTAAAGGGGCATCGGTTACATGTCGGGTCGCCTTGGCGGGGCTGATCGATCCTGATGGCTCCTCAGTCCTCTAATAACCCAGGCAAAGCCCTCCAGCTGTCTCTCATGCACTCACACTCCAATCCAGAGCAAACACCCTCCGCACTGGCCTTAATCAGCCTGAGTCACTCACAAACATGCATGGACGCACACACACACATTCATGCATGCACAAAAAACGTTACATTTTTAAATAGTTATATATCTTTGAAAATAACACTTTGCACTCTGTGTGTTGGTGTCCTCCAGGTGCTCCTTTACACTCCGAACACATGAGCTGTAGGGGAATTGGATTAACTAAATTGAGTGTGTGCGTGAATGAGTGTGTATGGGTGTTTCCCAGTGCTGTGTTGCGGCTTGAAAGGCATCCTGCATAAAACGTATGCTGGATAAGTTGGTGGTTCATTCCGCTGTGGAACCTACTGATGAATAAAGCAACTAAACCAAAGGGAAATGAATGAATAAATACATAAATACTGCGTTAATCAAGCATCGGTACGTTCAGACTCCATCTCTGTGGAGTTTACTTTTCAGTAAGGTCTCCACTTTATCTGGGCTTTCATTTGAGCCGACAGATTGCTTTGCTCCAGACATTTCAGACATCCCTTTTTCACCTCTGTTGTGTTATCATTTCCCTCGTCTCTCTTCTGTACACTTACAGCACATCTCCAATAAGATCTTTCACAGCCTCGGCCATCAGTCTCTACTTCTGTCTCACTTTTCTGGGTTTCTCAAACTGCTGCCATAATCTCAAAAACACTTGATCTGTAAATTAACTGGAGGGTAAATCTGCAATAGGTGCTGGGGGATGGAATCAATCTACAGTTGTAGTCTGAATTATTAGCCCTCCTTAAAATTTTTCCCCAATTTCTGTTTCAAGAGTTCACACTTAGATACTGTTTGACAACTTGTTAGCAAGTTAGCAGGTTTGGCATGCTGTCCCGGGAGAGAACCCTGAGCTCGGAGATAGTTGAGCCCAGGGCTCCCGCCAGGTCCATAAAGCATGTGAGGGGAGTACGAGGTCAGGTGTTCTCGAGAGCTCCCCTCGGCAAAAGAGGAAAGGAGGAGAAGGGGTGGATGGGGGGTTTCTTCGGGAAACGAAGATAAGGGAGTAGATCTTAGCTAGGTTATTTATAGGGAGTTTGGATCAATCCGATTGGCCAGCCAATGAGTGTAGATGAGTGGCCAGCTGCAGTCAATCATATCACGTGCTCCTCTCGAAATTAGTTTGTGAAACTTCATTTAACGGAGAGCAGATTTTTAAACACATTTCTAAACATAATACTTTTAATAAATAATTTCTAATAACTGATTTATTTTATCTTTGTCATGATGACAGTAAATAATATTTGACTAGATATTTTTCAAGACACTAATATTCAGCTTAAAGTGACATTTAAAGGCTAAATTAGGTTAAGTTAGAGCAGGGGTTTTCAAAGTGTGATAAAAATATATAATAAAAATATAATTATTAAGTTTAATTATTATATGTATTTTTTATTATATTTAAATGTTTTAATTAAACAAAGCTAAAAAAAATAATACGTCAAAAATAAGAAAACCTTTTTTACCCAGAAGGCCATAGCTGAGAATTCGCTTCTGTTTGGCAAGCCCGCCAATACAGGTATATGCCTGCTAATACAATGGATCGGTTACTGAGACCCCCCGATTCAAAGCTTTCAAGTTCAGGGCTTAAACCCAAAAGACGACGATTTGATGATCAGTATTTGAGTTTAGGATTTACGTGGACAGGACCAGCTGATGAACCACGACTTTTATGTGTGGTTTGTCAAGATATTTTGGCTAATGACAGCATGAGGCCCGCTAAACTTCGACTGTTTTGACTGGGATGAACAGTTCTTGGATCTGTTCTATTCATATTGAACCATCATCCTAGTTTTAAAAACGTTATATTAAAATACTTGTTATTACTCTGTAAATAATTGCACTTTCATGCAAATGATGATAAAAGTGAGTTAACAGTCTGACATCTATCTGTGTCTTTATATATACTGTATATATATATATATATATATATATATATATATATATATATATATATATATATATATATATATATATATATATATGTGTGTGTGTGTGTGTGTGTGTGTGTGTGTGTGTTTGGAGGGAAGGGGGGCGCCAATGGATAAGTTGTGTCAAAAGGGAGGCCCACTGTCTTAGACTTTGAAAACCCCTGAGTTAGGGTAATTAGGCAAGTCATTGTATAGCAGTGGATGGAAGGAGATGTCCTGGAAGAAAACATACGCTGGATAAATTGACGGTTCATTCCACTGTGGTAACCCCAGATTAATAAAGGAAATAAGCCAAAAAGAAAATGTATAAATGAATGAACTACTGTGGGACTGTCCAGTGTCCAACTAAACATTTTAATTAGGCGACTCTAATATTTACCCCAAACTGAAAAACTAGTATGGGCGAGGCAGTGGTGCAGTAGGTAGTGCTGTCGGCTCACAGCAAGAAGGTTGCTGGGTCGCTAGTTCGAACCTCAGTTCAGTTGGCGTTTCTGTGTGGAGTTTGCATGTTCTCTCTCTCTCTCTCTCTCTCTCTCTCTCTCTCTATATATATATATATATATATATATATATATATATATATATATATATATATATATATATATATATATATATATATATATATATATATATATATATATATATATATATATATATATATATATATATATATATATTCAGTATTATCTTTGCTTTGACCAGATCTGATCCTGTTTATATGAAATGAGCCTGCTCCCTAGCAGGTTTGAGCTTTCAGAACTGTTGCTATGACAACAACTCTTGGATCAGATTTGAAGAACGAAAAGATCCTGGATCGCGTCAAATCGTCAATAACCAAATCCAGTTAATTCAGTAATCCACATACAAAGAACAGACCCCAGATCTCTAGACTTTTGTTTTAATTTCACAATTTTCAAAATTGAAATGCTTTTTCTTTATATGAAATATCTAAATATGTGTTCTGACGGATGGAATGACGCGAGTGTTCATAATTACCGAAGGAAAAAAAAGTTCAATTTTGATTGAATTAATCCTTAATGAAAACTGCCCCCTTTTCCCTACCCGTAGTGCCGGGCCTGACTGTACATTACTAAACAAACAGAATGCATGCCATGTTGTTTGTATAACGTTCAAATGAATGGTGAATTTTAACTCGTACTGTAACTCCTATGAGCATGACCTTCACATGATGTCATCACAAGGCTCACTGGCACAGTGCAAGAGCTCCTGGCATTTATCAAAACAGCTGGATATGAGGCCTAAATCTTAACCACTGCAAAATAAAAAGCCTCCAAACCGGTGACCTTTACGTCCTTTCCTACTCAAGCTAAGCTATTTTCACGTCCTTGAATGCTACCCCAAAAAAAACAGCATTCTGTCAGATGTTGTGTGCTTTCTTATCATTCCACACTTGAATGTGTTTTTTGTAGGGCACAAAAGTGTTTAAATACTTGCAATACAACAGGTAACAATGACTGAGAAACTAATGTCAGAAACAATGACATTAAACGGATGGCATACAGGGGTGAGACACAGGTGGAAATAATGAACATTAACTAATGGCGAGAACTGGAACAAAAGGGTCCATTGATAAAATAAAGACACTTGGAGAATGAAAACATGGAGGAAGATCCCATGACGAAGACACAGGAACACAGGACCGGACAGGGGGCTAATAATTCTGACTTCAACTTTATATTTTATATACAATTTATTTATACATGTACATTACATTTTTTATCAAATTATTCTGTTCATCAAGGCAGCATATATTAAATATAAAAAATATATATTATTGTATGTAGTTTTAAATGAAATCATTATTCCAGTCGTTATTGCTTTTATTAATATAACAATAATTAATAATAATAATAATAATAATAATAATAATAATGATGATGATAATAATAATAATAAAAGTAATAATAATAATAATAATAATAGTAATAATGACGGCGAAGTGGTGGCGCAGTAGGTAGTGCTATCGCCTCACAGCAAGAAGGTCGCTGGGTTGAGTCTCGGCTGGGTCAGATGGCAATTCTGTGTGGAGTTTGCATGTTCTCCCTGCGTTCGCATGGGTTTCCTCCGGGTGCACCGGTTTCCCCCACAAGTCCAAAGACATGCGGTACAGGTGAATTGGGTAAGCTAAAATGAGTGTGAATGAAAGTGTATGGATGTTTCCCAGTGATGGGTTGTAGCTGGAAGGGCATTCGCTGGGTAAAACATGTGCTTTAAGTTGGCGGTTCATTCCACTGTGGTGATCCCAGATTAATAAAGAGACTTAGCCGAAAAGAAAATGAATGAATGAATAAATAATAATAATAATAATAATAATAATAATAATAATAATAATAATAATCATAATCATAATAATAATAATAAATATTAGAGTGATTTCTGAAGGATCATATGACTCTGAAGACTGGAGTAATGAAGCTGATAAATCATCATTAAATCACTGGAATAAATGATTGCATTAAATTATAAACTACTTTTGAACAGTTATTTTATAGCACAATAGAGTTTCACAATTTTACAATTTGTGCTGTATTATTGATTAAATAAATGCAAAACAACAAAAAAATTTATAATCTATAGAACATGTTTTTGATTTAAAGTTTATTTTAAAGAATGGAAATATTGTATGGATGTTAAAAGTTCTCAAGGAACCAAAGATTGCAATAAATACACTTACATAACCCTCATTTTCTTCCAGCACTGATAGCTGTTCATAGAGTAAATAACTGAATGTTATCCAATGCCCCATACAGACTGAATTTTATTCTTTGATAAGAAGTTAAAAACTATGTTAGAAATTCCTTTACAGAGACGACAGCTTTGTGCTGCACTCTTTCCTTTCAAAAGCAAAATAAAAGTCCTACCACAATGAAAAAAGTCCAGAATGCATCTGATCAATATCTGTTTGTTCAAACTCTGCTATTCACCAAACCACACTGTTAAGTCGTTTTAAAAGTTAAATAACAAGTAAGATTCATTGGCATTTGGCTTCAGTGATTTTTCATTTTTGGTTGAAATATGAAAGCCAGAGTTATTTGACAGTCTGTGTATATACATTAACTGCAATGATCAATGTTGTGAGCAGATGTAAGACTGAATTAAGGCTTAAACATTGATCTATTCATCATGCAAAAAAAAAAAATGTGTTGCTTCAGAAGATTTATAGCATTAAAAGTTTTATAGATTAATTTTACAGCACATTAGCATCCTTTTCAGGGCGTGAAACATTTGACATCATTTTTGAATACTAAAAAGTTGAACCATACTTAAAAGATCGTCAGTTGTGTTCCGGAGAAGAGACGGCATGAGGATGAGTGTATTGAGGCAGATTTATAGTTTCGCTTATAAGTTATGAATTTAAATGGCTAGGCGCTATAGAAATAATCATTTAAATTAAAATGAATTTGTGCAAATCTGCACTGGTTTATCTAAATAAAAATGTAATAAGTTTGGTAATATTGTTAATAACTTTATTATATAACTTTATTGTTTTTAACTTAAATGACAAAAATAATTTTAATTATTATGGTTTTAATGTACAGTGCTCAGCCTTCAGTATATGAGTTCACCTCTTACAAATCTCTCATTTAAATTCATATTTTCTAAAAGATGCTTTATAATACTATATTTGTGGATAGACATTTAGTCAGTACAGAAGCCAAATCTGGACATAATCTAACAAAATAACTTATGATAATGGTTCAGAAATTAGTAGCCCAAATTTATATGTTAGCGAAAAATATTAAATACACTTTTTAAAAATAGTAAAAATAAAAAAAAACTAAAAATATATAGAAATTTGTTAAAATGTTGTAGTTTGTATTTTTTTTTTCAATATTTCGCCTGAATTTAAATGTATTGACTTTCAATTTCTAAAGATGTTCTGTGACTAAAATATTCTTTTAATAAATATATCTGTTTAATAAATCTGTTTTGTTCAAAAGCGGCAAAATATATTACCCATATTCACTGAGAAATGGATAACAATATTCATTTTCAAAATGGAGTGGACTCAATTATGCTGCACACTGTATATAATTATTCTAAAATCACACACACACACACACACACACACACACACACACACACACACACACACACACACACACACACACACACACACACACACACACACACACACACACACACACACACACACACACACACACTCACACACACACACACATAAATAAATAAATAAATAAATAAATAAATAAATAAATAAATAAATAAATAAATAAATAAATAAATAAATAAATAAATAATTAATTAATTTATTCATTTTCTTTTCGGCTTACTCCCCTCATCAATCTGAGGTCGCAAACAGTCGAATGCACCGCCAACTTATCCATCATATGTTTTCACAGCGAATGCCCTTCCAGTTGCAACCCATCTCTGGGAAACATCGATACACACAATTATTAATAATTTATTTAATTAATAATTAAATAAATGAATAAATAAAAAAATTAATAATGAATAAATAAACAATCAAATAAATGAATAAATTAATTATTTATGAATAAATGTATTATTTAACAATCAAACTAATAAATAAATGAATTAATAAATAAACAAATAAATAAACGAATTAATAAATAAATAAATAGATAATAAATAAATAAATAAATAGATCAATGCATAAATAAATTAATAATAAACAATTGAATAAATAAATGAATGAATAAATAAATGTATCAATTAATAATTAAATTAATAAATACATGGATAAATAAATAAATAAATAAATAAATAAATAAATAAATAAATAAATAAATAAATAAATAAATTAATTAATTAATTAATTAATTAATTATTAATAAAATTAATAAAAATAAATAAATAAATCAAGAAATTAATGATTTAATGCAAAAATAAATACATAATTTAATAAATGAATAAATAAATAAACGAATAAATGAATAAATGAATAAATGAATAAATTAATCAATTAATTAATTAATTAATTACACAATTTACAATGGATTTTTTTCTGTTTTAAACATCACATTCATAACAACCACTAATGATAAAATTATATTAATTTCCACGAAAATGTCATCATTTAACGGTGTTAACTTTTAAATAGGTGTTAGATGATTGGAAAGTGAATCTAAATGTAAAAACAAGGACAACAAACAAATCCAAAACATAATATACCCGAGCAAATATCTAATTCACTCTACAAAAAACGAAATAACCATATTCAGATGTTTCCCTTACAACTCCTTATAAATATAACACAAACAAATAATCAAAAAACACATTAAGCACTGCTATAAAAATGTCTAAAGTTAAACAAAAAAGCTAAAGGCTAGTGAATCCGCACTGGTGTCCACAGCACTGTTACTGTAATCTACTGTATAAAACAGCACAGGTCTTGATTTAAAGCAGGAGCTGTGGATGTGAAAAGCGCAGCTGCTCTCCTGCTTTAATAAACCAGTGTCCTGAAGTCAGTGTGAAGTAGCAGCTGTATACTCTAACTTCACCTCTGGCCTGCTGTACATCTCCACCAATTGTATTTTACTGCACTGGGCCATCTTTCCCTCTAGAAAAACCCTTTGTGACCTTAAATCCAATGAAGGAAAGCTTTGGTGTGAATTGAGCTCTATATCTGGTGCTATTTTACATCCAATGACGTCCCCAGTTCTTGTCCTCTGAGGCCTCAAATCACTGTATAGCTTAAAGGGATAGTACAACCCCCAACCCCACCCTAAAATGAAAAATATACGCACTACTTACTTTCAAGTGCATTCGTCAAAATATCTTCTTTAGTGTTTAAGAGATAAAACTCAAACAGGTTTGAAACAAGTAAAAAGTAAGTAAATGATGACAGATTTTGTTGTGTGAACTATCCCCTTAAATGTTCATACTGACATCTTCAAATAGGAGACTTCATAATTAAGACTATTTCAAGGAGCATAAACGTCTGATGCAAAGAAAACGTACGTTTCTTTAAAAAGGGTGACAGGATTTGCAAAGAAAGACATGCGAGGTGTCAAGAGCTGTGGAGCAGCTGTGTCGACTCAAGGACTAAAATGAGTATTGTGTGTCTGTAAGAGAGATGTGGAAATAAAAGGAGACAAATGGGGGAGGCTATTGTGACTACATCAAATAAGTGACTCACTCCTTCAAAGATCCATGCTGGAGAATCACATTCACACACGTGGAGACAAAAGAGCCAACATTCATTATTGTGCAAGACGCTAAATGAAAGAGAAGCCTAGTGCTATTCTGTCAGATAATCATTTGATTTCATGGGAAATTATTGGAGAAAATAGCTCAATTATTTAAAAACACACTAAAATGGCGCTGTTACTGTCAACAAACAAGTTGGTAATAAATTGTAGATGTTATTTGAAGTATAATTTAAATATAAAAGGGTTGCCATGGCAACTATACTGAATTAGAGTAGTAAAATTCACCCCCCCCCCCCCCCAAAAAAAAAATGTAATTGAAAAAATTATTTGCTTTATAGGAAATATTGAAAATATCAAAGTGTATTCAATGTTAAGAGCAATTTAATAAAATGGACATTGAAACTTGCTCAACCCTTAAAATCCTTTTCAATAACTGATAAATGGGTGAAATTTTAAATGAAATAGCTTTATTCACAGTGTTGGGCAAGCTACTTAAATAAATGTAGTGAGCTAAGCTATTAGCTACTCTATGTAAAACGTAGCTTAACTACACTAAAAGCTACCTGAATCATATGAGGCATAATTGTTCAGTTCAATTATTTATTGCAAATAATATGCTGTATTAAACAGCAACAAATATAGCATATAACAGCAGAAACAAATCTCCAATAAAGTCAGGTGTTACCATTTATAATACTTTAGTAGTATTATAGTAAAGGGAAATATTTAGCAATAAGCATTGTATTACATATTTACAACAATTCGATAGATGGATGGATGGATGGATGGATGGATGGATGGATGGATGGATGGATGGATGGATGGATGGATGGATGGATAGATAGATAGATAGATAGATAGATAGATAGATAGATAGATAGATAGATAGATAGATAGATAGATAGATAGATAGATAGATAGATAGATAGATAGATAGATAGATAGATAGATAGATAGATGGATGGATAGATATGAATAGAGTAGATGGATGGATAGATAGATGGATGGATGGATGAATGGATGGATGGATGGATGGATAGTTGGATGGATAGATATGAATAGAGTAGATAGATAGATAGATAGATAGATAGATAGATAGATAGATAGATAGATAGATAGATAGATAGATAGATAGATAGATAGATAGATAGATAGATAGATAGATAGATAGATAGATAGATAGATAGATAGATAGATGGATGGATAGATATGAATAGAGTAGATGGATGGATAGATAGATGGATGGATGGATGGATGGATGGATGGATAGTTGGGTGGATAGATATGAATAGAGTAGATGGATAGATAGATAGATAGATAGATAGATAGATAGATAGATAGATAGATAGATAGATAGATAGATAGATAGATAGATAGATAGATAGATAGATAGATAGATAGATAGATAGATAGATAGATAGATAGATAGATA
Organism: Danio rerio; assembly: GCF_049306965.1. Lineage (NCBI taxonomy): Eukaryota > Metazoa > Chordata > Actinopteri > Cypriniformes > Danionidae > Danio > Danio rerio. The sequence continues at coordinate 47,851,064 of NC_133194.1, forward strand.
GATAGATAGATAGATAGATAGATAGATCGTTAGTTAGTTAGTTAGTTTCGGGTCTCCTTCCACAAGCTTCTCACAATACTTTGAAGGAATTTTGGCCCATTCCTCCTGACAGAATTGGTGTAACTGAGTCAGATTTCTTGGCTGTCTTGCTCGCACAAGCTTTGTCAACTCTGCCCACAAATTTTCCATAGGATTGAGAGCAGGGCTTTGTGATGGCCACTCCAAAACATTCACTCTGTTGCCCTTAAAGCACATTTTCACTAATTTGGCAGTATGTTTAGAGTCATGGTCTGTTTGGAAGACCCATTTGTGGCAAAGTTTTAATTTTCCTGGCTGATGTCTTGAGATGTTGCTTCAGCATTTCTACATGATGTTCTTTCTTCATGATGCCATCTATGCTGTGAAGTGGACCAGTCCCTCCTGCAGCAAAACAGCCCCACAACATGATGCTGCCGCCCCCATATTTCACAGTTGGGATGGTGTTTCTAGGCTTGTAAGCTTTCCCCTTTGTCCTCCAAATGTAACACTGGTCATTATGGCCAAACAGTTTAATCTAAGTTCCATCAGACCACAGGACATGTCTAAAAAAAGTTATCCTTTTCCCCAATGTATTTAGCAAGTTGTAATCTGGCTTTGTTGTTGATTCTGGCTTGTTGATTTTCCCATGTTGTTCTTCCTACACAAGGAAGCAGTGTGTTTGAGGTTTTTCTTAAATACTATTCTACAGTCGTGCCTCCAATAAACTCAAATCTTGTCAATTAGCCAATCAAAAACTTCCAAAACCTTGACATCAAAATAATATTGTATAAACCTTATTGTATGTAAACTTGACTTTCAAGAAAAGTAATAACAATTTCTTAAACAATATCTCTCTCATTATTCTGCTGTTAAGCACAACAGAAACACATTTGATCATCCTAACTTACCTAAAAGAGAAAAGGTTTAGTCACATTAACATCTGACTTTTTTTAATGGTTATGTGCCTTTTTATACAGTGTATGTAAACGTCTGCTTTCAACTGATATTAGTGAGACTATGATTTATTCCGTACTGTAAATGCTACAGTAAATGAAGTGATTAATGTAACAGCCAACGATCCTCCTGAAATTCATTAACACTGTGTTGTTTACATACTCTAATCAATATAATATGACCTATGCAATCTGTAATGCATCCTGGAGTTTCTAATCAGAGGGTTTTGAAGTAATCAAAGGGCCATATTTTTAATCTCCTCCCCTTATACGCTGCTAAAAACCCCAGTCGATCTTTAGCACAACAACTTGAGGCAGCTTTCCCACGAAGAAGAGCCAGGCAGTTTCTTTGTACTAAGAAAGAGACGAGCAAATTACAGTCGCGGCTGAAATAAAATCCACTCTTATAGCTGATGTTTCTCTAGCTGTTCAAAGGTACCATTACAAAGAGTTTCAGAGGATGCAGCTGCATTTACTCTTTTGATCCTGCTCAATTACTGCCAGGACAAGGAAAGACAGGCAATTGGCGGATCCCAGCTAAGAAAAAGCCCATGTTAGTCATGATAGTAGACTTGGGCTTTGGATAAACTATTAGGTTCCAGTGGTGGACAGTACAGCTTGTTACTTCACTATTGTACTTTAGTACATGGTATAAGTATCTGTACCTAGCAGTGTATTTAGTTTAGAAAACTGCTACTTATTACTTCACTACATTGCAAAACAAAATACTGTAAATTTTTACTTCAGTACATTTCCTAAATGAGACAAGACGGTGGCTTTAATTCATGAATTGGACTGACATTTGCCTACAAGTCAACAACTCACTGATTGAAATAATCTATTGAAGTGATTCTCCATCTGAACAACTCACTGATACAGATTATCTATTCAAGTGAGTCTTCATCTAAACCACTTACTGATTTAAATGATTTATTCAAGTGAGTCTTCATCTAAACAACTCACTGATTCAAATTATCTATTCAAGTGAGTCTTCATCTAAACAACTCACTGATTGAAATAATCTATTCAAGTAAGTCTTCATCTAAACGACTCACTGATTCAAATGATCTATTCAAGTAAGTCTTCATCTAAACGACTCACTGATTCAAATGATCTATTCAAGTGAGTCTTTATCTAAACAACTCACAGATTCAAATGATCTATTCAAGTAAGTCTTCATCTAAACGACTCACTGATTCAAATGATCTATTCAAGTGAGTCTTTATCTAAACAACTTACTGATTCAAATTATCTATTCAAGTGAGTTTTCATCTGAACAACTCACAGATTCAAATGATCTATTCAAGTGAGTCTCCATCTAAACAACTTGCTGATTCAAATGATTTATTCAAGTGAGTCTTCATCTGAACAACTCCCTGATTCAAACGATCTATTCAAGTGAGTCTTCATCTAAACCACTTACTGATTCAAATGAGCTATTCAAGTGAGTCTTCGTCTAAACAACTAATTGATTCAAATGATCTATTCAAGTGAGTCTACATCTAAACAACTTACAGATTCAAATGATCTATTCAAGTGAGTCTCCATCTAAACAACTCACATATTCAATTTATCTATTCAAGTGAGTCTCCATCTAAACAACTCACATATTCAAATGATCTATTCAAGTGAGTCTCCATCTAAACAACTCACATATTCAAATGATCTATTCAAGTGAGTCTCTATCTAAACAACACACTGATTCAAATGATCTATTCAAGTGATTCATTCAAAGTGAGTTGCTGTTACTCAGTGATTAAACTGATCAGTTCTGTTTGAATCTCCAGTAAACAGCTCACTGATTGAAGTTATCTGTTCAGGGTGAATCTCTGTCAAATAACTCATTGATTCAAATGCTTTTTTCAGAGTAAGTCTCCAGTAAACAACTCACTGATTGTAGTAATCCATTTAGAGTGAGTGTCCAGCAAACAACTCACTGATTCAAATTATTTGTTCATTAGTCACCAGTAAAAACTCACAATAAAACAACACAGTGATTCAAATGATCAGGTCAGAGTGAGTCTCTGGTAAATAACTCACTGATTCAAATAATTTACTCAAGTGAGTCTCCATGTAAAAAAAACTGATTCAAGCGATATGTTAAGAGTGAGTCTCTGTTAATCTACTCAGTGATTCAAATGATAAGATCTGAGTGAATCTCCAGTAAACAACTCACTGATTAAAGTGATCTGTTCAGAGTGCATCTCTGGTAAACAACTCGCAGATTCAAATGATTCATTTAGGGTGAGTCTCCAGTAAACAACTCAGAGATTGAAGTGATTGGTTCAGAGTGAGTCACCAGTAAACAACTTACAGATTCAAATAATCACTTCAAAAAGTGAGCCTCCAGTACACAACTCACTGATTCATATGATTTGTTTAGAATCAGAATTGTTTTATTTTCCAGTAAAAAACTCATTGATTCAAATTATTCATATAGAGTGAGTCACCAGTAAACAACTCACAGATTGAAGTGATCCATTCAGGAGCAAGCCTCCAGTAAACAACTGATTGATTCTAATGATTCGTTCAGAAGTGAGTCCCCAGTAAACAACTCACAGATTCAAATGATTCATTCAGAGTGAGTCACCAGTAAACAACTCACGAATTGAAGTGATCCGGTCAGGAGTGAGCCTCCAGTAAACAACTCATTTAATCAAATGATTCGTTCAGAGTGAGTCACCATTAAACAACTTACAGATTCAAATAATCACTTCAAAGTGAGCCTCCAGTAAACAACTCATTGATTCAATTGATTCTTTCAGAGTGAATCTCCAGTAAACGGTCTGATTCAGGCATGTTCAACAGTGTATTTCATTGCTATGAGATTACAGAAAACCTCCAGTAAAACCAAGTGTTTTAACCAATCAGAGTAACACTAACGGACATTGTGTGAATTTTAGTTTTTTTCTTTCACAGTACATCATGGCACGTTCATCGACACTTGATCTACTGATGCCTCTGCAGCCATTACAGCAAACACTGCGCCTGTGGCTATCCGTAGCACACTTATCACTTATTCAGCTCCTGAAGTCTTACTGGCATGTCAGCATGTCACAAGGCCATTGTTGCTGCTTCATTACAGTGACTAACCTATGGTGGATCATTGGTAGTGTAGTCTGGGAGCAGAGCGAGGCTGTCACTGCAGGTCTGTCACAGCAGGACAGCACTGATACGGCTGATCTGAAGGACTGAACACACAATGAGATGCTGCAACACAAAGAGCTTCATTTCCATACTGCTTTGCTTCATGAGAATAGAAATCTATGCCTTTAAGCACATACCTTTTGAGCTTTGCATCAGTCTGTAGCTATACCTCAAAATTCCAAACCCTAGTCTTGGATTCTTTCCATTTGTACGCTCTTCTTTATACGCATGTGCATGAGTTAAAGGTCTCTTTTATTATTATTCTGAAAGTGCATCTCATAGACGCACTCACAGGGGAGTTATGAAATTTGGCAGAGAGACAGAGGACAGTACGAACATTCAGAACTGTAATGTATCAAATGCAATCCTTTTAGAGCCACCAAATGTCAATAAGTTTACACTTATATAGAGAAAAGCTTGCATAAAAGTCTCCAACACTGAAATTACTTTTTAGTGTGATCAAATTTAATAAATTCATTCATTAATTTTCTTGTCGACTAAGGGTGCTTTCACATCTGTAGTTCGCTTCATTTGGTCCGGACCAAGGGTAAAAAAATGATACATTGTTGCATCTTCTGCCGTCTTTGGGTCGTTTTCACACCACACTGCTGGCTTTAGTCCGAACCATTTAATACGATCCAAAATGCAGTCATCTGACAAAATCCACATCTCTCATTGGCCAGATGTTGTTGAACCAGCCTGATCTCACGAGAAAACGTAAGTATTTTACCTTTTGCCAGTTTAGTGGCTAATTCGTACGTATTCGTACGAGTTCAGTTGTACGAAATGGTACGATTTTAAAAAGGAGGCGTGGCACCTGACCCCACCTCTAACCCCAACCGTCATTGGGGGATAAGCAAATCGTACTAAATTGTACGAATTAGATCGTACGAATTCATACGAATTAGCCACTAAATGAAAAAGTTACGAATTGCCGTGAGATTGTGTTGTGTTGAACATATTTCCTAAACTGCTTATTGATTGGTCAGAAATTGGTCAGAAGCTTATTGATTGGTCACGTGCGGGAAAATGCCACTGAACTCTCGCAGGTAAACAAAACCTTTTACTCTGGAGGGACGACTGCGCTGGCTGATTGTATCCCTGCTTTAGACAAACTATACATTACGAATATGAAGCGCGGCCGTGGCTGGAAAACAGTGTTTAATGCATCGCTCGTCACTTCAGGAGGAGCCGTGAATTAATTTAGCTAAACTGCAACATGGTCATCTTGCGGAAATATTACCAACAATCCATCAGGTAATGTTTTCCCCTCTCTCTGTTGGTAAAGCGCTGTCAACAAATATTTTCCTCCATATCCCATAATGCACAGCGCATCACCCTACGGCAGCTGAATTAGTCCAAAACGCGCAGTACTTTTTGCGGTTAGACCTGATTTAGTACGGATCATATTCTCACCACAAACGAACCGCTCCAGGGTTCTCCACCTCCACCTCTTCAAGCAGGTCTCGGTACGCTTATTTGGTCCGCTTTTGGTGCGCACTTGAGTACGATTGCTGCATTCTCACCAGCCCAAACGAACCGCACCAAATGGGGAAACGAACTCTAGCGCGATTCAATCGAACTAAATAAGGCAGATGTGAAAGCACCTTTAGTCCTTTTATTAATCTGAGGTTGCCACAGTGGAATGAACCGCCAACTTATCGAGCACATTTTTACTCAGCAGACTCCCTTCCAGTCACAACCCATCTCTGGGAAACATCCACACACATTCACACACACACTCATACACTACAGACAATTTAGCCTACTCAATTCACCTGTCTTTGGACTGTGGAGGGAAACCGGAGCACCCGGAGGAAACCCACGCGAACGCAGGGAGAACATGCAAACTCCACACAGATACGCCAACTGTTCAAGTTCAAGTTCTATTTATTTATATAGCACGTTTCCAACTGCCACAGGGCTGCACAGAGTGCTTTACAAAGAGAAAATAAACACATGATATGAGCATAAAACAGTAAAAACGGCAATAAGCACATAATAGGAAGGAACATAGAAAAATGATCAATAAAAGAGCAAAAATAAAAATAAAAAATAGTAATAATAATAATAAAACAAATCCTAATTAAAAGATGCTACCACAGTTGACCAACACTAAACACGATAGAGAACATGACCGTTTTGATCCCCCTCCCCACTCCCGACACCATCCCCCCACCCCCACCCCCACCCCCCCCCCCCCCCCCCACCCCCCCGGAAGGGTAGGACTAGGGAAGGATAGGCAGCGACGAAGCCTTTTTTTTAGCTCTAATTGAATTGAGCCGAGGCTTGAACCAGTGACCTTCTTGCTGTGAGGCGACAGCACTACCTACTGCACCACTGCATCGCCCACATTATGTAAATGTATATTTTTAATATGTAATAATTTGAACTTATCTCTAATACAACTACAAACTCTGTACCGCATCGGATGTAATTTCCTCCATTCTGACATATCGTACTTCGTGTCTTTCTTTTTTTTTTTTATTCTTTTATAACCTGTTTGAACCCATTTTCTTCTGTTTTCAATCATTTTTATTATTTGTTTTATTTTTTTTAAACTTGTCATTTTTATTCTTGTTTATTCTATTTTATTATTTATTTTATTCTTGTAAAGCACTTTTAATTGCCACTGTATAAAAAATGGCCGTGATTTCAACGGTAAAAAACTGTAAAAATGCCACAGTATAAATCCGTAACCTGGTCAACGTTATGTTTCCTTAATATATACGGCAAATAACCGTAAATTGACTTTCCCAGAATTCCCTGCATGGCACATAACGTTTTATGCACTTAGTTGACATTAATATGGATCATTTTAGTTGTTTCCCCATCAGTTATGTACGTAAGAGATTTATGTTGCATCTAATGTTGAAAAAAAATGTTTATTTCATGACTTTAATTTTAACCATACTGGTGTTTAGTAGCTGTGTGAATGACACTGAGCACCTTCTATATGCTGATACTCTTTTCTGCTTGTGGGAGAAGTTGATTGTGATGAGCATTGGCTCATTATGTAACTTTCTCATCACCACCTGCATGTGGGGGTGCTAACGTGTCTAACTGTGTAACAAAAGATGTGTAGATGTTGATCATTCAAAATACAGACATATTACCTCTATAAATTAATAAAATACGGTAATTTACCGTAAAAATTAAAAATTACATTTACGGTTTGTACCGTGTTTTTAACGGTAAAGTACTGGCAACCACAGCTGCCGTTTTTTTTACCGTATATTTTACGGATTTATTTTTTACAGTGTATGAAATGTGCTATATAAATAAACTTGCCTTGCCTTGCCGAAATGCTAGTGCTCCCTTTTTTTTTTTCTGAAACCTCGATGCAAACGCATCCTGAATCTTTACAAACAGGTAATACGTCTATATGCTTCTTAAAAGACTATATATTCACTTCTGAAACACTTTCTTTTTGTAATGTCTTTCTACTGCTATTATCTTCATGTGGGGTTTATTTCACATGAATGTGCAATACATTTACATTTTTTTCCCTCAAATAATCAGCGTATGAGTGAGTACGTAATGATATATTGATTTTTAAATGGGTTGAATGCACGACTATTTTCTTATTACAAAATCCCGCATTTCAGCTGAAAAGAGAATCAATATTTTGTGCTTTGAGCAGGTTCTTCCTGCAGTCTGGGATATCACGTCGAGGCGCGGATAGGGAAATGGACTATTCTGTGTCCTCTCTCAGAAAAGGCACAGATGGATAAAACCCTCTGGATTTTTCGAGAGCCTCTCCAAGCCTAGTTCAGTCACACACACACAAATGCATGAGCCAAGACTAAAACCCTTTAGCCTGTGTGTGCACCCACTCCGCTGATGGTAAGAAGATGCTAATGCAAAGTGGGCTAAGTAACAGCATCAGGAAAAAAAGGATACTTACTGTTGATTCACATCAAGTAGGCGGAAACCCACTTCTAATTTACAAGCTGGCTCTTTCAGCAACGCTGTTTACTAGCAGGTGCATAAAATAATGTTCGGAACATTTCAAGTAGGATGGAGGCATTGTCTGTTCTGTCAGTGCCATATTGTTTATTGGAGATTTTATATACAGATGAAGTCAAAATTATTAGCCCTTCTATGAAATTTTTATTGTTTTTCAAATATTTATTCTTTAACAGAGAATATATATATATATATATATATATATATATATATATATATATATATATATATAAATATATATATATATATATATATATATATATATATATATATATATATATATATATWATATATATATATATATATATATATATATATATATATATATATATATATATATATATATATATATATATATATATATATATATATATACACATGTATATATATATATATATATATATATATATATATATATATATATATATATATATATATATATATATATATATATATATATATATATAAGAGAGGTATAAGTGCTTTAATATTTCAAGGCTATCAGCCAATCAGATTCGAGAACCAGACAGAACTGATGTATAAACAAATAAATAAATAAATAAATATATATATATATATATATATATATATATATATATATATATATATATATATATATATATATATATATATATATATATATATATATATATATATATATATATATATATATATATATATATATATAATTTCTTCCTTTTTTAATATTTCCCAAATTTTGTGGAACAGATTCAGGAAATTTTCACAGTATGTCTGATAATATTTTTTTTTCTGGAGAAAGTCTTATTTGTTTTATTTACGCTAGAATAAAAGCAGTTTTAAACTTTTTAAACACCATTTTAGGGACAAAATAATAGCCCCTTTAAGCTATATATTTTCCCGATAGTCTACAGAACAAATCATCGTTATATAATAACTTGCCTAAATACCCTAACCTGCCTAGATAACCTAATTAACCTAATTAAGCTTTGAAATGTCACTTTAAGCTGCTTAGAAGTGTCTGGAAAAATATCTAGTCAAATATTATTTACTGTTGTCATGGCAAAGATAAAATAAATCAGTTATTAGAGATGAGTTATTAAAACTATTATGTTAAATAGAAATTGTGGAAAAAATAAACAACCGGTCTAAAAATTCAGGGGGGCTAATATTTCTGACTTCAACTGTATATATATATATATGTATATATATATATATATATGTATATATATATATATATATATATATATATATATATATATATATATATATATATATATATATATATATATATACACAATATGCAAATTTTGATTTTGTAACAACAGTAAACAATTTTTTATAAGGTCTGGTTTTGAGGTGGCTGTTCTTAAATTAATATATAATAAACTGAAGTGATGAAATGTTTAGAAATTCTATCATTGAACAGAGCTCCTATAAGGTCACACCTTAAAAATTGTTGTGTAAATTGCTTCCTTGTCCTCATTTGTAAGTCGCTTTAAATATAAAAGCGTCTGCTAAATGACTACATGTAAATGTAAACGTAAAAAGTAATCAGACTAGAAGTAATTAAAATATTCAGATGTAATCAGATACTTTACTTTTATAAAGTAATTAAAAAGGTACACTACTTATTACATTTCCAGAGTAACCTCCCCAACACTGGAAACACACACACACACACACACACACACACACACACACACACACACACACACACACACACACACACACACACACACACACACACACACACACACACACACACACACACACACACACACACACACACACAAACACACTCATACACTACGGCCAATTTAGCTTATTGAATTCATGTTTGGACTGTGGTGGAAACCGGCGCAACCAGAGGAAACCCACGCCAACCTGGGGAGAACATTCAAACTCCACACAGAAATGCCAACTGACCCAGCCGGGACCAGCCTCTTGCTGTAAGGCGGTGGTGCTAACCACTGAGCCACCATGCCACCTTATGATGATGTTTATAGAGTAAAATTTGGAGTAAATGTCATCAGTACATGGTGGAAGAAAAATAGATTTTACTCAAACACAGAATTATAAAGTGTGCACACATGCTCATCTTGCATGTCAAACGCTCATTTCATGGGGGGAGAAAATTACAAATATAGATTGGAAGCTGAGATCAATTGGGCACGCTTAAAATACTTCAAAGCAGCTGCTCAATTTAACTTTATCATGTTCTCAATCACATATAAAACGTGTGTGTGTGTGTGTGTGTGTGTGTGTGTATGCATATGTGTGTGCATGTCATTTAGAGAGTCTCTGCAGCATCGCTGGTATCTGCTGGTTACTGTGGTAACCAGGCTGTGCCCATAGGCCTCCTTTACTGAAGAAAGAAGCATAAAAGGAGAGCAAGAAAAAAATGACGTAAACACTTATAGAAATAAAGGAGGGCGGTAAAAAAAGAAAAAGAAAAAGAAGAAAAAAAAAGCCCAATTTTCTGCCATTTCAAGCAATTTGCCATGGAAAGCGAGGCCACTTTTCATTGGCTTTTGCAATGCTCATAGGTGCGCAACAGGTTCAGCGTCGCTTTTATCCTGCACAGTAGGGGGCTTCAAATTGTGTTGTAGCGATCAAACGGTAACGCTTTCTTAAACTGCATTCATTATATGCAACAACTGAACATAATTATAAAAATATGACTTTGCAGATGAATCTGACGGGTTGAGTTTGATCTCTAGCACAACATTTCCAGCTACAGATGCCTTCTTCTTTAACCAGACATGAGATGAACCACAACAGAGCATTAAACAATTGGCGCTAAACACAACGGATTTTCAACACAAACACTCAAAATGCTAACTCAAGCACTAGCCTAGCACATTTAAAGTCAAACATCTTGATTCCTCATGCTCTTCATGATGGACTAGATTTAGAAGCAAGCCTTTCTATTTATTTATTTGGCTTTGTTAAGCTAATTACATGCATATATTTACAGAAAAAAGATCCTTTGTCACACAAACACTCAAAATGCTAACTCAAGCACTAGCCTAGCACATTTAAAGTCAAACATCTTGATTCCTCATGCTCTTCATGATAGACTAGATATAGAAGCAAATCTTTTATTAATTTATTTGGTTTTGTTAAGCTAATTACATGCATATATTAACAGAAAAAAGATCCTTTGTCACACAAATACTCAAAATGCTAACTCAAGCACTAGCCTAGCACATTTAAAGTCAAACATCTTGACTCCTCATGCTCTTCATGATAGACTAGATTTAGAAGCAAGTCTTTTATTAATTTATTTGGTTTCGTTAAGCTAATTACATGCATGTATTAACAGAAAAAAGATCCTTTGTCAGACAAATACTCAAAATGCTAACTCAAGCACTAGCCTAGCACATTTATAGTCAAACGTCTTGATTCCTCATGCTCTTCATGATAGATTATATTTAGAAGCAAGTCTTTTATTAATTTATTTGGTTTTGTTAAGCTAATTACATGCATATATTAACAGAAAAAAGATCCTTTGTCAGACAAATACTCAAAATGCTAACTCAAGCACTAGCCTAGCACATTTATAGTCAAACATCTTGATTCCTCATGCTCTTCATGATGGACTAGATTTAGAAGCAAGTCTTTTATTAATTTATTTGGTTTCGTAAAGCTAATTACATGCATGTATTAACAGAAAAAAGATCCTTTGTCACACAAACACTCAAAATGCTAACTCAAGCACTAGCCTAGCACATTTATAGTCAAACATTTTGATTCCTCATGCTCTTCATGATAGACTAGATTTAGAAGCAAGTCTTTTATTAATTTATTTGGTTTCGTTAAGCTAATTACATGCATATATTAACAGAAAAAAGATCCTTTGTCACACAAACACTCAAAATGCTAACTCAAGCACTAGCCTAGCACATTTAAAGTCAAACATCTTGATTCCTCATGCTCTTCATGATGGACTAGATTTAGAAGCAAGCCTTTCTATTTATTTATTTGGCTTTGTTAAGCTAATTCCAGGCATATATTAACAGAAATAAAAGATCCTTTGCCTCATTATCAGACTGTCATCTCACTAAAAAACAAACAGGATTGCTGTTTTATTCTGATTCTCTTCCTTTGTTGCTAGATTTCTCTTTAATCAGAAGATTACAGAAAGGCCACACATCAATGATTAATGTCTCTCGTTGTAATTATTAGAAAAGCTAGCCGTTGTTTTGATGCTATTTAGCATGTTGTCTTAAAGAGAGCATGTTTTGTTGCGTTCTTCAGCAATTAGCCTATTGTGTAACGGCAGATTTAAGCCTCGCATATTGAATACTGTTATAAACACTTAAATGATCAAGTTGAGTCTTTTGGTTGAGGGAAATTAAAGGCAAGGAATAACGGTTGATTTGATCCCATGTTTGAGTTCAGAAACATTAAAAATCAAGAAATAGATTCATCTATTTATTTGTGCATGTCTTAAAAGGAACACTCAGCACCAATTGCTAGTAAAGGCCTGTTTAGTAATTAAACTGTGTCACTTGTGTGTTGGTCATGATGTGGTTCTATCAATTTATAAATATTGTGTATTTGAAATTGCCATGTGCACCAATCATTTTAGTATGGAAAGCTGGATTTCTTTCAGTCAAAACATTTATAAGCATAAATCGCATCAGACTTTTATTTCATAGGGTCTGATATATGCATGCTAAATATTTGTATTTCTTATTGATTTAAGGAAATTGTCTATGTTCCGGCACATATGAGCAAATATGCTTATTTATTAATAATAATTTTAAATGATTAAATTGAGTCTTTTGATTGAGGGAGGGTAACTTAAAGGCAAGGGATAATGGTTGATAAGATGACGTGTTTGAGTTCAGAAAGATTAAGAATAAATAAATAAATAAATAATAATAATAATAATAATAATAAACTGTTGTATTTATTTATTTATTTTATTTAATAATATTATATGATTGTGACAATAAAAAAATAACTACATGTCTCATTAAATAAAATTGTTGGTACTTGGGAAAAATGACCAGCCACAAATATAAAAAGCCTAACAAATAACTTTGCATAAAAAAAAATATATAATATACAATTATCTGCAGCTACTAAAGAGAACAGCTAATTTACATATGTTTATTTTATTTTTTTTTAGTATTTATTTATTTATTTTCTATTTTTTTAATTATTTTATTTTTTATTTATATTTTAAAGATTTGTATTTGTTCATTTAATTACATCATTGTTTATATTTGTATTTTATGTTTGTATTTTATTTTGTTTTATATTTTGTTTTATACGTCATATTTTTTTTACTTTTTATTAAATTTAAATGAAATGTTACTGTTCATAGTTATTTTATATTGTATTTTATTTTATTTTATATTTTATATTTTATTGTATTTTATTTTATATTTTATTATATTTTATATGTATATATTTTTTATTAATTTTACATTAAATGTTATTATTCATATTTGTGTTTTATTTTATATTTTTTTACTTTATATTTTATTTTATAATTTCTTTATTCAATTTAAACTAAATGTTATTATTTATATTTGTATTTTATTTTATATTTTGTTTTTCATATTTTTTATATATTTATTTTATTTTATTTTATTTTTAATCTTGAAACCAGAATCTCATAGACCCATGCTGTCAGCATTCCCTCGGCATTTGCTGCCTAATGTAACATAAATAAAAATACTTTTCATCATCTGATCTTATGACAACAAGCCAACTTTTGCAATGTAGCCTATATACTGCAGACACATCCTTAGCCCACTGAATAAGCAGTGAATGCGAGCAAGCATTATTTAGCATGAAATGAAGCCTAAACTGCTTTTATTACACTGAGCCAATGCCTTCACAGTCAACAGCCAAAGAAAAAGGCTTTGTTAAATTGAGTGGATGTGAAGTATTGTTTGTGACAGGCATCTGTGTGTTTAGAGAACTTCTAGTTGAAAACAGATGGAAATGACAAGAGTTAGTTGACGGGAAATTCCAAGTGCCATAAAAGTTGAGTTTATTTGCTTATTTGACTGCATGTTGATTATTTAAAATACAAAATAAATAAATAAATAAATAAAACAAATTAATATATAAATGAAATGAAAAAATTGCACATTCATTCATTTTCTTGTTGGCTTAGTCCCTTTATTAATCCAGGGTCACCACAGGGGATTGAAGTGCCAACTTATCCAGCAAGTTTTTACACAGCGGATGCCCTTCCAGCCGCAACCCATCTCTGGGAAACATCCACACACACACACTCACTCATACACTGCGGACAATTTAGCCTATCCAATTCACCTGTACCACATGTCTTTGGACTGTGGGGGAAACCGGAGCACCCGGAGGAAACCCAAGCAAATGCAGGGAGAACATGCAAACTCCACACAGAAACACCAACTGAGCCGAGGCTCGAACCAGCGACCCAGCGACCTTTTTGCTGTGAGGCGACAGCACAACCTACTGCGCCACTGCTTCGCCGAAAAAAAAAAAAATTGCACAATAAATAATTAAACATTGCATGGTTGTATTAATTGGTTGTATTTTTAATGTACAATTAAATAAAAAAATAAAGTAATAAAGTAATAAATAAATAAATATTGTTAACCATACCTTTTGTATGGTTGTATTTTTAAATAAATGAATGAATGAATAATTAAATTAATAAATAAATAAATCATAAAAAATAATAAATAAATAAATAAATAAATAAATAAATAAATAAATAAATAAATAAATAAATAAATAAACAAATAAATAAATAAATGAATAAATAAATAAATTTTGAAAAAATTATATTTAATTATATTAAAATACAATTATTTTGATCCCAAACCAATGAGCCTGTACTAAATTAACCTTTTTTATTATCCATTACCTAAATTATAATTTATATTTGTAATTTACATAAAGTGTACAAATACATAAATAAATGGTAAAGTTAATTATTATTATTATTATTATTATTATTATTATTATTATTATTATTATTATTATTATTATTATTATATTGTGCCAAATCATCCCTGACATAAATCACCACGGCAGGCTTAATTAAGAAAGAAAACAAAAAATATTTTCATGTAATCAGTTGGCATTTGTGTGTGGAGTTTGCATATTCTCCCCGTGTTGGTGTGGGTTTCCTGCGGGTGCTCTGCTTTCCCAAACAGTCCAAACACATGCGCTATAGGTGAATTGGATGAACTAAATTGGCCATAGTGTATATGTGTGAATGAGTGTGTATAGGTGTTTCCCAGTACTGGGTTGAAGCTGGCAGGGCATTTGCTACATAAAACATATGCTGGATAAGCTCATTCTGCTTTGGCAACCCCTCATAAATAAGGGTTTAACCTGAAAGAAAATGAATGTATGGATGTTGTCCTGTGGCTGCTGTCGGCTTATCCAAGGATCACAGCCTCCTTACCAACGTGAACAACAGTCTTTAAGATCTGTAAACTAAGCATGTGTGGCATAAAGACCAACCGTAACACCAGGAACTTTCACTCACATTGACTTGGCTTTGAATACATTATCGAAATCGACAAGGCGGCAAATGAAACTACTTTACTTCCAAATGCTTCCCCTGTTCTGGTTCCAGTAATGATTCTCCAACATGCCGCATATATTGTTACAGACGTCCCATGTACATCCAGTCAGCGTCAGATGAAGACGATAAGCTAACAGACATGCTATCTGTGAGATTGCTGGAGTTTCTGATTTTCGTGTTGGTGCAGAAATAAAAATGTATGAGCTCAGATTGTGCCGGAAGCTTCATTTATGTGTGTCATCTGTGGGAGGAGAAGCTCGGATAGCATCTCTGTCCCTGCTGTCGTGGTCCGGGATTTGCTCCCTTCCCTCATTTCTGCTTTATTTTGGTTTTTTTTATGGTTTGTTTGGCTGCTTGTTGTCTTGACTGCTGTATTGTTGTTTTTCTTTTGTAAAGTATGCAGGTTTTGTTTTTTCACCCATGAACTGTTTGCAAAAAGGATTTAAGGCTGTTTGTGCAATGCTTGCTGCTTTTTGTCTTTTGCTTAGAAACAATCTGTGCTGCAATCTGTGGAATGGACTGAGAAGACTTTATACTGTGCTTTAAACTGTTTTTACAGTGCTCAGCATGTATAAGTAGGCCCCTCACAAATCTCTCTTTTAAAGTCATATTTTTAATAGGATGCTATACAATATTAAATTTGTGCATATACATTAGATTAGTCAGTACTGAATCCAAATCTGGAGCTTATCTAACAAAATAAGTTATGATAACGGCCCATAAACTAGTAAATTCAAATGTACATTTTATAGAAAAATATTAAATACAAATTTCAGGAAATACAAATACAAATAAAGGAAAAATCAAGAGAAGCTAACAGCTTTAAAAAATTTGTTGAAATTGTGTAGGTTTTAATTTTTTTTTGCAATATTTTCCTTGAATTTAATTGTTTTATCTTTTAATTTCTTAATATATTTGGTGACTAAACTATTATTTTATCAAATATTTCTGTTTAATAAATCTGTTTTGTTTAAACGGACCAAAGTACATTGCCTAAATTCACTGAGAAATGGAAGCAAATATTCATTTTCAAAATGGAGTGTACTCAACTATTCTGATCAGTGTATATTCATTCATTCATTTTCTTGTCGGCTTAGTCCCTTTATTAATCCGGGGTTGCCACAGCGGAATGAACCGCCAACTTTACTCAAACACAGAATTATAAAGTGTGCACACATGCTCATCTTGCATGTCAAAGGCTCATTTCATGGGGGGAGAAAATTACAAATATAGATTGGAAGCTGAGATCAATTGGGCACGCTTAAAATACTTCAAAGCAG
Organism: Danio rerio; assembly: GCF_049306965.1. Lineage (NCBI taxonomy): Eukaryota > Metazoa > Chordata > Actinopteri > Cypriniformes > Danionidae > Danio > Danio rerio. The sequence goes on from NC_133194.1 coordinate 47,867,959, forward strand.
CTGCTCAATTTAACTTTATCATGTTCCCAATCACATATAAAACGTGTGTGTGTGTGTATGCATATGTGTGTGCGTGTGTCATTTAGAGAGTCTCTGCAGCATCACTGGTATCTGCTTTTTTTACGCAGCGGATGCCCTTCCAGCAACCCATCTCTGGGAAAGCAGTATATATATATATATATATATATATATATATATATATATATATATATATATATATATATATATATATATATATATATATATATATATCTGTATATATTACACACTGTTTTTCATATTACTTCTTCTGTTCTTTTATTACTATTTAAGGGAAACATTTTATTCAATATCAATAAAATTAATATTTAAGCATTATGATATTGATAATGTCATAAAAGATTTGTCTTTTAAATAAATTTTGTACCTTTGAACTTTGTATTTATATATAAATCTATGATACAAGTCATTGTATAAGGATGGTTTGCTCTGTAGGCAACCGAAAAAATATATAGCTTAAAGAAGCTAATAATTTTGACCCTAAAATGTTTTTTTTTTTATTAAAAACTGCTTTTATTCTAGCCAAAATAAACCAAACTCTAAAAATACTCTAAAAATGTCAGCAAAATCACCTGTTTTGTCATCGCTTTAGACATTACGCTAGAGAATCATTCAAACACTAGCTCTAAAGTGAAGCTGGTGAAGTAGGAATGGTTTTTGCTGTCCTGACAGTCAGCTGCAGATGTGAATGAATGGCGGAAGAAAGTAGTTCCTCATACAAAAAGATTTTTGAGATTCTCTGTGTTTGATTTTCTTTTTTATATACACGATTATGCTGTCGAACACAATATCACACTTGTAGCAGTGCAATATGGCTGTATATTGTCACTGGTGGGACACTAGTGCTGCCATATCACAGAGAAAGCCATATCACATTGCCACTTGTTTGATATTGCTCATATATATATATATATATATATATATATATATATATATATATATATATATATATATATATATATATATATATATATATATATTCCTGGACTAATAAAAGTGTAAACTTTGCTCGACATGAAAATGTGTTCAATACAATTATTTTAAATAGTGTACTTTTGTAATCATATAAACAATTAAAATAAGCATCTAAATATGAGGTGTCCATATGCTGTTTAGACACATCCTAAAATGTCTGCAGGTTTGCAAAAAAAAATAAAAAATCCAAACCTCAAATAAAATGAACAGAAAATGAAACAGCTTATTTAATATTTACTTTGACCTCCCGCATTTGACAGTTCACTTTACATTGTTAAGCAGCCTAAGAGTCATTTGTTTGCAAATCGTACAATAAAATTTACATTCAACCTAAACTGAAATATAAAGTTACACATGCAGGAAAAACTTCATGAAGCAACACAGTGTACCGGGAGACCTAAATGCTCTGTTCTCTCACGAGGCTGTGCATATTAAACACAGACACGCTTTTCTCCGTCTCTTTCTCAACGCTGCTGATCAAAGACTGGAGGTGTTTAGTGGAGCCTATTCTCCTTTCTTTTCAGCTGTTTAGTATTGCGCTGAAGTCACGATGCCAATTAAAGATGCATCAAAGCCTCTTCTTAAAGCAGACTCTTCTAGCCAAACACAAAACTTTAGCTGGACGTAAAAATTGCAGATTGAGGACAGACGGAAGAGGAAAAACGGGAAAGCGCTTTCTTAATAAGAGGTTTTAGTCCAAATGTCAATATAAAGAAGCACTTTCCAGACAAGCTAAATAATATGTTTACAGAAATAATAAGTTAAGATGAAGTGAGACTTCCTGAAAACAAGCAACATAATCTACCAATAGGGGTTAGCAAAGTAATTAAGTGATTAGGTAACACTTAATAATAATAATTTGTTATGTTTATATAGCGATTTTCTGGACGCTCAAATCGCTTTATACATTTTGGTTGGGGGTGGGAGGGTGGGTTCCTTCATCCACCACTAGTTTGCAGCCATATTGTGCCAGACCGCACACCACACACCAGCTGATTGGTAGAGAGGAGACAAAGTAATAAAGCCAATTATGTTATGGGGATGGTTAAGAGGCCATGATGGACAGAGGCCAGTAGGCAAATTTGGCCAGGACGGTTAAACCCTCTGGGGTCTGAGGGTGTTTTGGGGCTCTGGAGAAGTTTTGACATGCACTGACATTTGTGTTGTTTTCAGTATCTTTAAAACATATTAATGGCTAAAGTGTGATCACACTTTAAACAGCACAAGTTGGGCTACAATAATACCTAAGCAGCATGTTTGTATGTGGTTGTGCTTTTGAGAAAGAAACGTTTATGCGTGGTAGGGGAAAAACTAAAATTTTGAAGCCACTGAAACAAGGCCGTGTAACACACAGAGAACATTTGTGCACAAGACTTTTGAGAACTGGATCTTGTAGTCTGGTGTTTTTGCTTCAAAATGATATGAGAATCATCTTGTTCACTTGCTCACAGAAAACAATATAATGAATTAAAATTTCTAAGTCACTTTCTGTGTGAAAATGGTTTATGCGAGAAGGAGTGAACTAACATTACTATGCAGTGAGTCACACAAAGACAAAGACCTGCATAATGAGCTGCATAATGAGCCATCAGACAGAAATGTGAGAAGAGGAAGAGTTTCAAGTAAGAATCTGAGAAAAAAATTAAGTTTATATATATATATATATATATATTTTTTTTTTTTTTTTGTTTGCAGTTTATTTAAAATATATTTCTCACACAAAATAACTCGATACTAGTTAACCTAATAAACTCAGCTTCCACATAGGAATTTTAAACAGAACAGCACCTGTATTGTAAATAAGTATTTATTTTTGTAATATACATATAATAATAATAATGCATATATATATATATATATATATATATATATATATATGCATTATTATATGCATTATTATTATTATATATATATATATATATATTGTGAGTGTACACATTTAAGAGTAGACACCTAACAGATTCGATTGATGTATTGATCTTATCTGTACAATCAAAACTGAAAGTGTAATTTAGGTTCATTTCAGCTCAATGAGGTAAAAACTTGTCAGAATGCGTATATGCGGTCTTCGACCCCAGGGGGTTAAACCCCTACAATTTTTTTTTTGAAGGATATTATGGGATTTTTTCCCAGAGATGGGTTGCGGCCGGAAGGGCATCCACTGCGTAAAAAACGTGCTGGATAAGTTAGCGGTTCATTCCGCTGTGGCGACCCTGGATTAATAAAGGGACTAAGCTGACAAGAAAATGAATGAATGGGTCATGGGATTTTTCACGACCACAGGGAGTCAGGACCTTGGTTTACCATCTCATCCAAAAGACAATGCTCACTGAGCAGTAGAGTCCCCATCACCATGCTGGGACGTTAGAACCCACACAGACCTCAGTTTGGTCGCCCCCTGCTGGCCACACTAACACCACTTCCAGCAGCAATCTAGCTTTTCCATGTGGTTTCCCATCCTGGTTACTGACCAGGCGCAGCCCTGCTTAGCTTCAGTGGGCCACCATGTGAGGGTTGCAGAGAGCTAGCTGCCGGGTCAAAGGGGTGTTCATAAGACACCTTTAAAAACCACAAGCACGCAAGGCAAACTCCATCAACTCTACTCTCAAATATGGACTCATAAAAAAACATACAAAAGTGTCTCATCGACACCATAAAGCCATTGTTTCCGTTGAGCCTGTGTTGGAAAAATATATATTACAAATGCTCTGTTGTTGGATGAACCAACAATCACCTCCGAGTCTCCATAGACTCCTGACCTCTATGGTTGAATCTACGATCATCTCTGAAAGAAACGTGCCAAAGAATGTGGGCAATTTTGTTATTTTTCAGGCCAAAATTTATTTCATGTTGCAATGCTTCACCAAAGAGTGTCAGTTTCAATGCTGTTTCAGAAGAATGGATCAATACCAGCGCTTCGTGCTTTAACTTCATATCCAGACTGAACATTTCACTGAGAATCTTTCCAAGTGCTTGTTAACATGGCGTAGGGCTGATGTGGAGCTACCATTGTCTCTGAGTGCATTCACAGAGACCAGAAGAATGTTTTTCTGTGAACGTAACGGAATTGTACTACTAGTGTAATGCATCAGAACAAAGCAGTAGCTCAAGCTACTCACTTTACTCCACAACAACTACATAAATGCATCCACTGAACATTCAGGGTCGTCCTAGTTCAGCTCTAACATCTTTTTCTCCACCATGGTCTGACTACAATTTCAACATGTACGACTTTGTACTGGTTATTTCTGACATTTTGGCTGAGTAGCAATTGCTTGCTTGTTTCTGGAATGTCAGATTAGCATGTAAAGGCTCCGCCCTCTTCTGGAAAGCAGCAGCTTATTTGCATTTAAAGAGACACACACAAATCAACAATTCGTTGCTCAGTCCCATGAAAACAGTACTAAAAAAACATTGTCAAATCTGATCTTTAATTTGTATTCTCTATTGGATTCGGGTCAGGTGATTGGCTGGGCCATTCTTGATTTTTTTTTTTTCTGAAAGCATTTGAGAGTTTATTTGGCTGTGTTTTGGATCATTGTCTTGCTGAAATGGTTTAATCTATTTATTCATCCACCTGTTAATGTAGATGTTGGACTGAAGCAGCGAATATTAATTTACACTGATGAAGGGCAGAGTGTTACTGAAGAACTATTTAGAGATTTCAGCTGCTGTCTGGGCTTTCCCTGTCTTTCTACACCTTCCTTTCTTCATGTGTTCAATCATTTTTCTCTGCGTCATTTCATTTTATCATGCATAACTTAATTTGTAAACTAATTAGATTTGCTTTTTTTTTGCGTTTATAGATTTATTTGGCTGTTATCAACATCCAGGGAAAATTTCAAGTCAACTGCACCTTTAGAAATATATTTTTTCAGAAAATGTATGACGTGTTCAATACTTATTTTCCTTGTTGTAAGTAAAGTAAATCCACTGAAGCTGCTTTTGTCTTTATGTCATTTATCGAAACAGTGGCTTTTAGTGTGAGATGTGACAGCGCACATGGCTACAAATGACTTTTGGGAACTAAGCGCCGGGCTTCATCAGACAAGCATGTTGGACAATCGATCGGCACATCCTGAAAGGGTCCAGTCTGCCCTTTCTGAGGCTTATCAAAGGCAATCTGCCAGGCCGTTATATCACTTTTTGAGGAGAAAGCTCTTAAGACCTCAGTTAAGCTTTGGGACGGAGCATAATTATTCATGAAGAATCTCATACAGCCGATTGAGCCCAGCTCCAGAAATGCCCGGGCTAATTTCCACTCCATCTAACAGGCTGAACTTAAAAAGCTGCGCTTTTGGAAGTCACTAGGGGTGCCATAATGAAATTTTAGCCCTCACAGATGAGACAGTATAAGACACTTGCAGAAAATAAAATCTTTGGTGTCTTCAAGATATATAAAAGGTGGAATATGTTTCACAGTGTAACACTCTTGAATACTTTTAAAGGGCTAAATTTTACTCATATTTAGAGTAGTATCAAAGAATACACAAGACATGTCACTCGTATAGTTTTGAAATGGGAAAAGTGTAAAGGTCAACATGGCAAATGAAGCCCCGCCTACTAGTACAAGAGCCAATCATCAATTGCTATAGAGTGACGCTTCTCCGGGGGAGAAGCTTGGACCAGACGTGTATTTAATTGAGACAGGTTAGGTGGTCAACAAACACATTGGAATCTCAGCAAGTACTTGCTTAATAGACATAAGAAATACAGTATATCCAAATAAAGCTGGAAATCTTTACTTTTTAATGAACCCATTACACTTGAAACACACTGGTTTTGTAATCTGTATGATACAAACATGAGGTAAAGTCTATCCTGTCCCCTCTCAAACACCCCAAAAAAACTTGTAAACAAAGAGTCGCTGTCATTTCTGAAGGAGATTCATCATCAAGACCAAGTTGTGCATTGCTTGTAAAGTCCAACGCAATCAGACAAAGCATTATCTAGAGGATGATGTGTAGAACAGCCATAAATGAGGTTGGTGTCGTGATCTCGTTTCTTTCAAGTGCACATAAGCATGAAAGCTGAAAAAAATTAGGATTTTGCTTGATTTTAACGTTTAGAAACAAAACTTATAAGACGACTGTTGTTTAATTCTATTGGTGATTCCAAAAATGTAATGTAATCGTAAGCTTGGCAAACGGTTTTGGAGAATTTGAGGTTTGAGAGGTATTTCAAAAATGGCCACCGAGTGAAATGAGTCGCCTTAAAGGGACCTTGGTAACATTTACAACAGATACTTTTGCTTGGCTTGAAATACATTTTTTGGCAAGCATACAGGCTAAACATCTGCTAGTAGCTGATGATTTCAGAAAATTTAATGAGCATGATTATGTTTGGATATTTGAATGTGTTTAACGTTTTACATTTAGTGTAGTTATATCAATCTCATCAGGCATATTTAAAGATCCCATTATAGACCCCAAATAATAATATATTTAATTTCTGCCAATATCATTCAAACCACTAATTATACAAATTTGCTGACTTTTTAAAATCATTTAAAGTTGTCAAATTTATTGTGATATATTATATATATATGTACAAATTACAATAATATTGTTATTTAATATTTAAAAAAAAGTAAATGTGGTAAAAAAACACCTTTGATTTATTAACAATAATAATAATAATAATAATAATAATAATAATTAAAAAAATTAAATTTAAAATTAAAAATTTAAAATAATTTTTATTAAAAATATTAATAAAAATTATAATAACAATTTTTATTATTATTATTATTATTAGTAGTAGTAGTAGTAGTAGTAGTAGTAGTAGTATTATAAGTATAATTAATAGTAGTATAATTAATTATTTGTATAAAAATTTGATAATAACAAATATTATTATTATTGTCATTATTATTATTATTATTATTATTATTATTATTATTATTAGTAGTAGTAGTAGTAGTAAAATTAATAGTAGTATTATCAATTATTTGTATAAAATGTTATTAATACCATAATTATTATTATTATTATTATTATTATTATTATTATTATTATTATTATATAAATAAATATGTATACAATTCATACATCATTTTCTATATATCATTACTATATATTACATTTATTTAGATTATTTAACATCACATCAGCAATAAGCTATTTATTTAAACTATTATTAATAAACCTTTTACCTTTGGCCGTTTTAGCTTAAAAAAAGCAGAAAACTTCTTTTTTGATCATTACACTTTTGCGTAGATGTTTGGTCCAGATCCAAATACACATTAAACTCACAACACTTGCATAAAAGTAGTTCATGTGGATCATTTACTGTAAACCAAGCCACTGAAAACACAATATAACGAGCTGCCCACATCAAAATATCACACTGGCACACATTAAATTGCATTTTCTTTTAAACTGCATGAAACCGCATTCATTTTTAGCCCACAATACAAGCTGAAAAGTGCTTAAGATTAACAACTAAAACAGCGCTAATAGAGAGAGTAATTGGAAACCTCGGCACTCAATGAGAAACAGGATCATCTGCAGTTAAGACACTGTATAAGTTGACTATCAAAAACGCCAGCTATCTCGCCACATTCACGAACGTCCCTCCAGGCTCTCTGAAATATGCTTTACTAGTTAATTAACCAGCGGGATTAATTAGAAGTGATTTTTTTAAGTTTGCATTGTAATGAAAGTAGAAGTGCTTGGCTGTCAGCTCTGCCATGTTCAGCCGTTAAACACTGGAATTTAGTGGACCATAGAGATGCATGGCGATGCTCATAAGGGAAGGCATGATGAAACTGGAGGAAACGATGCTGCCTCCAGACATAACGCTCCATTGCAGGTCTCGTAATGGGGCAAAATGCATTCTACTCCAGATCCAAGACTTATCAAAATTAGATGACAGTGAGACTGTGAAGAAAACAGATAAAGGTTGTGATGATCTCCCTGAAACTAAGCATTGCAGTTTTATTTATTTTTTATTATAGGGCTGCTTGATTATATGAAGAAAAATCAAGGTTTATTATGATTAAAGGCCTCATTAAGTGCTTTAAAATGTGCATTTTTATTCTATGTTTGATGTAAGAAGCCATCATACACACGGCTTAATAAGGTGCAAGGCATGTTTGGTGTGTTTTGTTAGCTATTTTCAGACCAGCACAACTGTAATTTTTACATTTTGCGCCACACAGTTTAAATAGCAAACTCATGGGTGTGCTGGTCTATAAAGGAGCTGTGCTCATTGTTGGCGCGTTGCTTTTTTGAGGAACTGAAATAGACTGCACGATTAACCAACTAAAAACTGCTCTAAAGTTCAGCCCAGAGCACGTTAGTTATGCGCCTATGCAGGTCCAAACGCTTAAACATGGCTTAAAGGTGCAGAGATTGTCTTCAGAAATATTTGCTGTATAATACTTGTTGTGCTGGTTGAAAGTCTCTTCACAGTCCAATAGTAATGATTAAAGTAAATGATCTAAATGTATTTTTATATATTTTAATATTATGGGTAGGGTATAAAACAAAAAAAAGTTCATCCAATTAAATAATGTCAGGCAGACATCTTCTATAATTTGGATAAGTAGCTCAAACTGTCTGTCAAAAAATCTAGATTTGGACTTCTGCGTATATCTGTTCACGCATATACACCATAAGTGCGTTTCCGCCTGCATGAGCGCCACGCGTTCACGACACGTACACACAAGACAATTACAGTCATGGTAAAATCAAATGCTGAATTTAAACTTTTTAAATTCCTGAATCAATATTGGAGTTAGTTTTGCACGCTAAATTAATATTTAGTTTAACAACCAAACATGAGTAAATAGCAATATTTCACCTGCTTAACTGAGCTGAAGTTGCTTTTATATTTACATTGGTTCATTGGTCTATTCTGTTTACCATGCTACTCTGAATATTCGCTATGAAATAGGATGTAAGTATGGCTTAGTAATAAGTGTAAGTCCTGCAGCCCGCCGGCTGGCGAATGACATGAACTAGTGGGTTGTTTGCTGTCATATCTTGGTGCGCTCGTTTGCGATTTCAGCAGGCGTGGCTTTAAAACACAGTCCCTCCCCACCATCAAAACGTAATATGCTAAGCGGTTAGCATTTTGGCAGATCACCTACTGCACCTTTAATACACACAGGATGTACTGCAATACACAAATATGATGAAATATATTTAAGGATTAAAATGTTACAAAAACTATTATTTTCTACATAAACATAAAAACCACTGCCTCCATGCCTTCTTCATCCCGGGTGGTGTTTCAGTTTATTCATGACCATCTGCATTTGCATAATTTTATTATTATTAGCATTATTATTTATTGTATGCATATTTATATTTGTTTTAATAAAAGCAAGTTTAGATTTGTCCATCTGTCGGCTTTTGGAGACGTTTGTATCACCATATGAGGCATAAGGATGTCTTCAGTGGAGCGCATTCAACACCGTTTCCTTATCCACCAAAGTAAAGGAGTAAAGTAAACAGTAAAAGTAAAGAGAATGTAAAGAGGCCAAATGGATGAGGCTCGTTCTTTATTCTCACGCTGCAGATGCTCTGTTTAACTTTTTTCTTGTTTTTCCACTTACAAGTTCACCATGTCAATAGCAAATGGGTGATGGCATGACATAACTGACTCTTAAAGGGAATAGGAGATAAGACTCTGAATACTTTATTGCAAGCTATGCTCAAAACACACCCAGAACTCATTAAAAGAATAAGCACAACCCTGTTAGACCATGCGCCGTGGCACAGAACGTATTTTTCTATCCTTAAAATAGCAAATGCGGATTCAAACAAACAACCCTTAATTCTTTTGCACCATGTGCATTAGACTTTGTGCCTAAAATAGGGCTCAACTGAAAAACAGAGGGTGGGATATAGAGTAGCTCCTCCCCTTTCAAAAAACAGCCAATAGTGTTTTGTTTTATCACAGCGCTTCCAGTAAAAGTGGCTGCATCAAATGAACAGCAACCGAGAAGCATCTTGAAGTGGGCGGGGCATGTCAGAGACTAGAGAGCATTTGATTGGTCAGAAGATTTGATGAGAAACTAAAGCATGCGGCCATGTCAAGAAATTCTGGATCCAGTTGGAAGACGAGACCAACTGCAAGCTTTGGATGCTCATATGAGTTTTATATCTTCTATGTATGTATGACACAATAATTGCTGTATCTAAGTTCACATTTTTTAATCATTGGAGGCCAAAATTAAAGTTGAATTGCAATTAACTGACCAGGTCTGTTTTATTATTATTGTTATTTCCTTTTTGTTTTTTTGCCGGAAAAAAGCTTTTCTCAGTAAGCCGCTTCTTGCACAGAAACCTTTATTTTTTAAGTGTGAAAAGCTGTTCAGATCTTTCAAGCTGACAAACAAGAACAAGCTGCATGGGATTTGAGACCCTGATGGATAATTTTGGAGGATCTGGCGTTATATATATTTTTGCTATTACTTAAAAGCTTAAAGCGGGAGACGGAGATATGTGAGACAGACTGAAAGAGAGAAAATAAAGACAGGATGCCCAAAGCAACAGTTGCAGTCAAGCAGATGTAAAGAAATCAGCTGTTTGAGTGGAGATGGAGCAAAGCCCCTCAGTGTGGAGTCATGAGAGGATGCTGATGCGGCTGTGACATCATAAAACAGTTGAATTCAAAATTGTTTACCCTTCTGTGATTTTTTTTTTCAAATATTTTCCAAATTATTTTTAACAGAGCAAGGATTTTTTCACTGCATTTCCTATAATATATATTTTTCCAGAGAAATTCATATTTGATTATTTCGGCTAGAATAAAAGCTTTTTTTTTAAACAATTTAAAGGTCAATATTATTAGCCCCCTAAAACAATATTTTTTGGAAACTCCAGAGAACAAACCACTGTTGTATGTGTGCCTATTAATTTTATTTTAACATGTGTATATATTAAGGGTGCAATAGTACACTGAAGTCATGGTATGTACCTTGGCTTTGGGGTCACCGTTCTATTGACCTTATTCTAAAATGCGGAAGTGCGCCTGTTTTCGCGATTGTCTTAGAACTTCCGATTCAGTCGCCTATGGGAGAAATGACTAATAAATAATAATAAACGGCAGAAAGCGGTCAAACTACTTGCTCTACAAACAAATGTTTGCATGACTATACAGACCAAGTAGAATAATATTATAAGAAAATATCAAATTGCAACATCAAGCAGCGTAACGAGCAGTTTTTAACGTCAAAAAATAAATGGAAGTGAATGAGACCGAAAGTCTCAAGCCAAAAAGATTCAAATGGCAGCGCCCACTTGTCGGCGGAGAATAAGGTGAATACGAGATTAAATTTTAAGCTCAGGAAAAGAGGCTTTTTTAATGTTTAACAATCGTATTGCATTTCTTAAGGATAAAATTATGTCCCATCAGTTAGCATAACAGATACAGTACATTTACATAAAAATAAACAGCATAATTATTGTGACCTTTATTAAAATATGGAAAACGGGATTTTTCTCATTCATTCTTTCATTCATTTATTTTCTTCCACTTTTCCAGGGCCGGATCGCAGGGGCAGCAGTCTTATGAGAAAACCCCAGACTTCCCTTTCCCCAGACACTTTCTCCAGCTCCTTCGGGGGATCCCGAGGCATTCCCAGGCCAGCTGAGAGACATGTCCCTCCAGCGTGTCCTGGTTCTTCCCCGAGGCCTCCACCCGGTGGGACATGCCTGGAACACCTGCCTAGGTAGGCGTTCAGGAGGCATCCAAAACAGATGCCCGAGCCACCTCAGCTGACTTATCTCGATGTAGAGGAGCAGCGGCTCTACTCCGAGCTCCTCCCGGGTGTCAGAGCTTCTCACCCTATCCATAAGAGTGTGCACTGCCACCCTTCGAAGGAAACTCATTTCGGCCGCTTGCATCCAAGATCTTGTCCTTTCAGTCATGACCCAAAGCTCATGACCATAGGTGAGTGTAGGAATGTAGATTGACCGGTAAATCTAGAGCTTTGCCTTTCAGCTCAGCTCCTTCTTTACCACAACAGACCAGTACATCGACCACATTACTGCCCCGATCCACCTGTCAATCTCACGTTCCATCCTTCCCTCACTCGTGAACAGAACTCTGAGATACTTAAACTCCTTCACCTGGAGTAAGGACTTTTCTCCAACCTGGAGATTGCAAACCACCTTTTTCCGGTGGAACACCATGGCCTCGGACTTGGAGGTGCTGATTCTCATCCCAGCCGCATCACACTTGGCAGCAAAGGATTTTTCTAAACAGTTAACAAATATATGTAATAAGTATAGTTGCATATATAAAATTACAATTATTTTGTATTTGGGGCCAAACTGTGATCATTAAACAAAGTATTCAGAGTAAAAAATATAAATTATATATACTATGAAATTCAAAATTTAATACCATTTATATCCTGCATAACATAAAGCTAGATAAAACATGTTGGCTTTACCCCGGGCTCTGACAGCTTTGGTTTAGTAAACGAATTTCTGTCATTGTCATTGATCAGCATGCATCTTCTGTCGGCTCCAGAAAGCAGAATCAACAAGCCACAGATGCACTGAGATTCCTGCAGTTGTGATTGCTGTTTAACACATTTAAAATCTAACACATTTAAACACATCTAAATGTGTTATACAACACAAGGCTCTCTCCTTCGCAGCTGAAGAAAGGCTTTCGGTTGAATTATGCCTCCTATTTTAGATCAACACAACTCAGATGTCAGTGTCATTTTTCTCAATGAGTTTTATTTCTAACAACAACTCATAAACCTTTAAAGACAAAACTATTGCAAGGCTTGTTAATTAACTGTGCATGCTTTTGTTGGTTGTTTTTCTCAATAAGTAAAAGAAGTTTTCAAACAACACTCTAGAAAAAAAAATAGTTTGGCTAGTTTTTAGTTCAAATATCTGACAATTTTTAAATCAAGAAGCATTTTCTTGACTATTGTTTTATTTTTTGGAATAATAAGTCAAAATTAAGTCAGTTTTTCTTTAAAACAAGTAAATGATCTGCCACTGGGATAAGTAATATAATCTTGTTTTATGTTTTTCAATTAAGATTGTTTTTCTTAACCCTACTCCAGATCTTTTCACTTATTTTAAGGATGCACTCATTAAACTTTGGCTCTTTAATTCTAAAAAACAACCATTTTATTTTTACTTGTTTAGTAAATTCTTTTAGGTTTAAGAATGTTTAGATATTTGGACTAGAAACAAGACAAAAACTTTTAAAAAGTAAGAAACTGTTATGCAGTGTGTGATTAATATTGGAATTAGTGTATGTAAATCTACATTACCCATTAGGCTGTACAGGAAATTCCAGCAATCATAGTCATTATTATGCCAAAATTTCATTAGCTCCACCTGAATATAATACAGCACAGCAAATTATGTAAACAAACCCATCTACACTGTCAAATATGTATATAAATATGTGGATACTATAAATTAGATTTGACCTATGTTGCATTGTATAATGATAGTAGTGCCGGACAAAGATTAAGCACAATTAATCTCATCCAAAAAAAAAGTTTGTTTTGACAAATGAATATATGTGTATTTATATATACAGTTGAAGTCAGAATTATTAGCCCCCCTGAATTAAAAGCACCCCCTGTTTATTTTCCCCCAATTTCTGTTTAACGGAGAGAATGTTTTTTCAACACATTTCTAAACATCATAGTTTTAATGACTCATCTCTAATAACTGATTTAATTTATCTTTGTCATGATGACAGTAAATAACGTTTTACTAGATATGTTTCAAGACACTTCTATACAGCTTAAAGTTAGGGTAATTAGGCAAGTAATTGTATAACGATGGTTTGTTCCATAGACTATCGAAAACAAATTTAGCTTAAAGGGGCTAATAATTTTGTCCTTAAAATGGTGTTTAAAAAAATAATAACTGCTTTTATTCTAGCTGAAATAAAACAAATAAGACTTTCTCCAGAAGAAAAAATATCATCAGACATACTGTGAAAATTTCCTTGCTCTGTTAAACACCATTTGGGAAATATTTAAAAAGGGAAAAAAAATCAAAGTATATATATACACACACATACATATACACAGTACACAACCTGACAAAAGTCTTGACGCCAAACCAAGTTTTAGGAGCAACAACTTCACTTCTAGTTTCTTCATATTTCTAGATTATTATTAATAAAGTCATCTGGAATGGCAAAGAAAGCGTTCTTGCAGGAATCCCAGAGTTCATCATGATTCTTTAGATTCATCTTCAACGCCTCCTTCATCTTACCCCAAACATGCTCAATAATGTTCATATCTGGTGACTAGGCTGGCCAATCCTGGAGCTCCTTGACCTTCTTTGCTTTCAGGAATTTTGATGTGGAGGCTGAAGCATGAAAAGGAGTGCTATCCTGCAGGAGAATTTGCCCTCTCCTGTGGTTTGTAATGTAATGAGCAGCACAAATGTCTTGATGCCTCAGGCTGTTGATGTTGCCGTCCACTCTGCAGATCTCTAGCACGCCCCCATACTGAATGTAACCCTAAACCATGACTTTTCCTTAACCAAACTTGACTGATTTCTGTGAGAATCTTGTGTTTATGCGGGTTCCAGTAGGTCTTCTGCAGTATTTGTGATGATTAGGATGCAGCTCAACAGATGATTCAGCGGAAAAATTAACCTTTGCTACTTTTCCAAATGATCAACTAGAAGTCAAGTTATTATTTGTTGTTCTCAAAAATGGGATCAATGACAAAAATTGTGTGGTAGTGTTTTTATATTATGCCAAAACAAACTATTATTTTGGATGCGATTAATCCTGATTATTTTGTACACTAGTTTTTTTTTGTTTGTTTTTTTCATTTACAGTCCTTGATGTGATTGTAGTTCTTTCCCTCATTCCAATACACACTTTGCATTGTAAATAGATTTTCATATACTTTGCATCAAATCAAAGTTCATAACTTTGTGATTCTCCTGGTATCTGCTTGGTTTGATTCATGCCTCATATAATGCATGAACAAAGACTCTTTTGAAATCCCTTTGGGAGGAAAATGCTTGCTGCAGAATAAGTGGCTATGCATCAGAGACTGTATCTAATGAGCATTACAAGAAAAAAATGACACAAATACAAAGCAAAAAAAAGATGAACAGAGCATCCAGTGTGTGTTTTGTGGGTAAAAGAGCATCAAACAGCAGGCCACAACGCTTACAGCCTCAGGTCAGACGCACAACTCAGCACGGCCGTCCGTCTGGTGTCACAACGTGTTTGTCATGGTGTAATTGTGTGGAAGTTTTTTTTGTCTGCGAAAGCGTGACAGATGCCGGGTGTGTCAGCGACAGGAAATTAGAGCTTGTCCGTTATACAGGGGGATTGTGTCATAATCGCCGTCTCGTACACAAACAACAATTTTCGCCAAGAAGCAAATCAGATTATGGACTTCTCAGAAACGCAAACAAGAGCAACTGCAGGTAAACACAGTCAACCGCA
Source organism: Danio rerio (assembly GCF_049306965.1). Classification (NCBI taxonomy): domain Eukaryota; kingdom Metazoa; phylum Chordata; class Actinopteri; order Cypriniformes; family Danionidae; genus Danio; species Danio rerio. Next base: position 47,883,391 of record NC_133194.1, read on the forward strand.
TGTGCGTTTGAGTAATAAACCTCATGCATGTGCAAAAAAATAAGCAGAAACAGATCATCACAGTGAGATGCAAACAACACCCACGCTAAAAACAAGCTGCAAAAAAATCGCATATGATAATCCCAATATTAACTCGCTCTCCCTGCTTTCCTGCGAGATAATAAACCTGCTCGCGTCTTATCTCCCCGTTTTCATTTCTGTGCTTTACTTTAAAAGTGTTTATCGCCTCAGATCTCAGCGGTGTCACACTCATGCGCTGTTTAGAAGCTGGAGAGGACATCCATAACAATGAAAGACAAATAAATATGAGGATTTGGCCTGGTAGATATTGCAAGCATCTAAACACAAAGCTCTGATACAGCATTTCCAAATGTGTCAGACTGCGGATCTTAACACAAGCGAGAGAGAAATACGTGTTTATTGATTAAATGTGGCTCTTCAAAGGTTTGTTCCAAACCAGGCCCTTTCTGGAAATGTAGCCCCGTGGATGTTTCTGGAGACTGTGAAATCAGTCACGAGAGGTATGTATTTGTGCAGTTTTTGTTTTCGTTTGTGGCCGTGCTGTTCTCGCGTAAAAAGCCGCTGGAGGCCGCTGTCGAGCGACTGTCTGTCCGACTGACTGAATGACTGAACGATTGACTGGGCGGCCGGCCACTTGGCCGACCCAGCCACCTTCCTCTTCCTCCTTCTTCCCCAAACCCAAGCGACGATTTACAAAAGCCATCCAGAAAAAAAAAAGCCCTCGTCCAATTTTGACCGCGTTTTCAGATTTCACAGCATTCTCGCCTTGTTACAAACTCGTTCGCTTTATTTTTTGGATTCTGTATTTTGTCTTACTTGATTTCTTGAACCGCTCTTCCCTGGACTCAAACCCGGTCGTCATATGTGGCCGGCTCATCCTCCTCCAGGCCTCCGCTCCGCCGAAGTAACACGAAGAGCTAACCGGACAAATTGGTTGCGGTGGGAAAACGACCCACATGGAGAAGGTGAGCCGTCAGCCGGCGATTGCGAAGAGAAGCGGCGTCACACCACCACGTAGCGGTCGCTTAAAAAAACTAAATGCAGCCATACGTACCTCCGACCACGTAAATCGCGGTCTCCAGAAACGTCTGAGGGGCTACGTTTTCAGAATGAGCTTGGGTTGGTTTGTTCACACATTTGTCCAATTGGTGTAACAGAAACTAATGTCATTTACAATAAGTCATTTAGCAGATGCTTTCGTCCAAAGCGAAAAGAGCCAACAGCAAGCAAAGAGATCCGCATGCTGTAGGCTATTACATAAATGCAATCTCGACTCCTAATACTGCGCTTACGACATTTGTCATAGAAATAACGTCAGGTAGTTGGTAGATCTGAGTAAAAAAAGGCCTGTCGCCACAGCTGGAAAAAATCCTAAAGGAAACACTGTATATATATATATATATATATATATATATATATATATATATATATATATATTAGATATTATAGGTGGTCATAGATAATTTGTTTTAATCTAGATTAATCTCACTGTAATCTTGGAATTCAGCTAGAACAGACTAAGCTCCTAGCCCAACTTTGAGGATAGATTAACGGCGATATTTTTTTAGCGCGCGATAAGAGTCTCACGTTAACGCAGCACGTTAACACCGATAACGGCCCACCACTAATATATATATATATATTATATTTTCAGTCACTAACTTGCTGCAGTGAATTTCTTTTTCTTTTTTTTTTTTAACACAACTAAGCAACATGATGGCTCAGTGGTCACCACAGTCGCCTCACAGCAGAAAGTTTGCTGGTTCGAGTCCCGGCTGGGTCAGTTGACATTTCTGTGTGGAGTTTGCATGTTCACATGTGTTGGCATGGATTTTCTCCGGGTGTTCCGGTTTCCCCCACAGTCCAAACACATGGGCTATAGAGCAATTGAATAAACTGAATTGGCCGTAGTGTATGTGTGTGAATGAGAGTGTACGGATGTTTCCCAGTACTGGGTTGCAGCTAGAAGGCCATCTGCTGAGTAAAACATATGCTGGATAATTTGGAGGTTCAATCCACTCTGGTGACCCCTGGTGAACAAAGAGGCTAAGCCAAAGGAGAATGAAAGAATGAATGAATGAATAGATGAATGAATGAATGAATGATTGGATGAATGAATGGATGGATGTATGGATGAATGAATGAATGAATGAATGAATGAATGAATGAATGAATGAATGAATGAATGAATGAATGAATAGATGAATGAATGAATGAATGAATGAATGAATGAATGAATGAATGAATGAATGAATGAATGAATGGATGGATGGATGGATGAATGAATGAATGAATGGATGGATGAATGAATGAATGAATGAATGGATGGATGGATGGATGGATGGATGAATGAATGAATGAATGAATGAATGAATGAATGAATGAATGAACACAACTATTAAAAACAACAAAAACACAGCACATTAAAATGACAAGCCGAAAACACAAAACTAAGAATAAATCCTTCACATAGCATCTTCATTCGTGATGTACACAGGAAGAAAAGTCATATGGGCTTGGAATAATTTAAGTGAACCGTCTCTTTAAATATGTTCCAGCCCTTTACACCAGGTGCAAAATGACTGGCAGTTCTGTCCACATCACAACCTCAGCCAGTCAGAAAACATTTAATGTTTAATGTGCAGTTATTCGGAGCAGTATTTAGATTGAAGTCAAAGCTAGAACACCGTGTCCTAAGAAAATATATAAATAAATAACAAAAGATGGCATCCCAACATCAGTGCTGCAATGATGCATGTACGCGCTCACAGCGGTTACTAATGAAAGGAAAGGTGTTAAAACAACCACAACAGCTGGGCAAACAAGCAGGAGTGGGAATCCAGGTCAGTAATATGATGTGGTGTCACAGCACATAAATCTCTGTTGGCTAGCGAGCGAGCGGAGCCGGAGCTGCAGTGCTGGGCCTCAGCTGCACTTTCACTTGTTAAGCTTGTTTGCTTTGCATTGCATTGGCTGCCCTCGGGCCACTGCCTTCACACGGCCTGCCTACGCCGTCGTTCTGCACTGTACACGGCACTGCACCTCAGCCAAAACAAAAGGAGAAAAAACAGAGCACCAATAAAGGGCAACACGGGGCAGGAGCCTTGCATGTAAGAGAGCTGAAAACACAATCAGAGGAGCCGAGGGCAGATACCACAACAAAAGACAACAACAAAACTTTTCAGCTTGCTTGATTTACTTGAGATGGTAAAAGTCTGAGTGAAATCCAAATTAGCTTTGTTTTTTGTTTGTTATATATTGCTGCTTGTTATAAATGATGTATCTGATCACATGGAATGTCTTTAAGGTGAGGCTATTGGTAACTTAGCACAGGGCAATCATTCATCTAGAGTGGGACTATCAATCATTTAAGGCGGGACTATCAATAATTTAGGGCGGGACTATCAGACTATTAGGGTGGAGCTAACAATTATTTAAGGCGGGATTATTAGTTATTTAGGGGAAGACTATCAGTCGTTTAGAGTGGGGCTATTTGTCATTTAAGGCAGGGCTGCCAAATATTCAAGGCGGGGCTATCACACCATAAGGGTGGGGCTAACAATTATTTAAGGCAGGACTCTCAGTCATTTAGCACGATACTATCAGACATTTAAGGAGGGGCTATCAGTTATTTAGGGCAGGACTATCAGAGCATATGGGTGGGGCTATCAGTTATAAGGCAGGACTTTTAGTCATTTTGGGCAGGACTATCATCTATTTAGGGTGGGGCTATCAGTTATTTAAGGCGGGACTATCAGTCATCAGTCATCAGTCAGGGCTATCAGTTATTTAAGGTGAGATTATCAGTCATTTAGGGCGGGACTATTAGTCATTTAGGGCAGGACTATCATCCATTTAGGGCAGGGCTATCAGTTATTTAAGGAGGGACTCTCAGTCATTTAGGGCAGGACTATCATCCATTTAGGGCAGGACTATCAGTTATTTAAGGCGGGACTATTAGTCATTTAGCATGGGAATATTAGACATTTAGGCCAGGACTATCAGTTATTTAGGGTGGGACTATCAGACCATTAGGGTGGGGCAATCAGTTAATTAAGGTGGGATTATAAGTCATTTATGGAAGGACTATCATTCATTTAGGGCAGGGCTATCAGTTTCTTAAGGTGGGACTATGAATCTTTTAGGGTGGGGCTATCAGACCTTTAGGGCAGGGCTATCAGTTATTTAAGGTGGGACTATTAGTCATTAAGGGTGGGACTATTAGTCATTTAGGCGGGGCTATCAGTTATTTAGCGTGGTAGTATCAGGCTGTTAGGGTGGGGCTGTCAGTCATTAAAGGGAGGACTATCAGTCATTTAGGGCGGGACTATCAGTCCATTAGGGTGGAGCTATCAGTCATTTCGGGCGGGACTATCAGTTATTTAGTGTGTGAGTATCAGGCCATTAGGGTGGGGTTATTAGTCATTTAAGGCGGGACTATCAATCATTTAGGGCAGGACTATCATTCATTTAGGGTGGGGCTAACAGTTTTTTTTTAAGGCAGGACTATCAGTCATTTAGGATGGGACTATCAGACCATTAGGCTGGGGCATAAAATTCTTCTCGTTTGTTCCTTGCTTTCTTTCAATCGTAAATCTTCCTTCATTTTGTTAGCAATCCCCATCTTTCAACAATCCAGTCGGTTGACAAAACATGAAATTGTTCACCACCGACTTTCATTATAGTTTTAATTATATATAAAGTGCTTTAAAGGAGTGGGCGACTGCAGATGCTTTCAGATTGTGTTGTAATGATGCACCCATGTTGCAGCAGCTCTCATCTTAAGTTTTGGAAATTGAATTGAATTGAAATTCAGGGTGAGATAAAAATGTATTTAGGGGGGACAAAAATGCATGAAGCCTGCACCAAATATAACAATCACTGGGGTGTAAACAAAGGGTACCAAATCAAACAATTCAATTCAATCCAAGTTTTTTATTATTATTATTATTATTATTATTATTATTATTATTAATAATAATATTATTATTACTTGACAATAATTATCATTGATTAAGCAATTTTAATATTACATTAAAGTCAAAATTAGCAAAGTTAAGTAGTTGTGTATAGTGAACACTATGCTTAACCTGCAGTTATACTGTATTAACATGTTTATTCATGAAACGGAGACAGTATGAAATCATATGAACTAGTGTGAAAGGCAACTGGGGCAAAATACTTAAAACGATAGGAAAATATGACTGGGGGATCAGTAAAACATACAAAAATTGTGAATTTTTAAAATTTTGACATTAACAAGCACAACAGCCAATGAAAATGCTGTATTTCAAATTATATTAGCATATTAGATGTGATCAAATGTTGCAATATACATTATGTATGTATATTTCATATATAAATATTTTCGCCATGTACAGTATGTGTGCGAAGATCATCAATTATGTCGTCCAAAACATTAATATAATATAAAATAAATTGTCATGTAAAGCCTTTCTTTTATAAAATCACCTATCAGAATACCATAAAAACAAATCTAGGTTATTCCACTGAATATTGATAATTGGTTGAATCTTCTGAAGGTAAAAGATTGCATTTTGTTATGGAAAAAAGACTGAAAATATTCTATGCAAACCAAATAAGCTCTTAATTACTGTCATCTTGTAAAATTGTTATTGCAATATAGTGCAACACCTAAAAGGTTAACACACAAAGTCACTTTTTATTAGCGTTCGTCCGGCACTTGTGGAGTGTTCGTTTTAGACTCTGACAAAAAGAAGAGTGATCTGAAATTTACAACGACCGACACTACAACCCTTCCCGTGGCGAGGAATGTGAGTGGAACACATTTGATTAATGAAATATGGGTCTCCTGCAGGCATGATCATCACTGGGACATAAATCAAACCCCGGGACAGATCAGTGGGCGCTCACCGCCTGCGCGCCTGTAGTAAAACACAACGTGAAGAAATTACAGGAGTCCTCGACGCCACCCTTTTTCAACCAGAGGCGCTCCAATGCAGACTTACATATCGGTGAATAACTAACCACAGAAAGAACTCCAGCGTGTGTTTGTATGTTTGTACGGTATGTATGTTTTTCTCACAATCATTGACAGTTACCCATCATCCTGATGTATTTGTTAAAGGAGAAAAGCTCAGGGTTGACTCTGATTTAAAATATTTAGGTCTAATTTTAGATTCTCAATTAACATTCCAAAAGCATGCCAAGAAGATTATTAAAATTGTTAAATTTAATCTGGCCAACTTCAGACATATACGACCTTACTTGACTAATGAAGCAGCAAAACTTTTTATGCACTCCATGATTTTTTCTCATATTACATATTGTCTTACTAGTTGGTCACACGCTAGTAAAACAGTTTTAAAATCAGTTGAATCACTTCATAAACAGGCACTGAAAGTTTTTGATCAAAAGTCTATTAGGTATCATCATTGTGATATAATACAAAAACATTGTTTATTGAGCTTTGATAGTATGTAACATTTGGCTGATGCTTGTATGATTTTTAACATTTTAAATGGATATGCTCCACCTCCATTATGTGAGTTTGTGACACACAAGAACAATAACGTTCAAGCAACACGATCTGTTACCAGGGGAGACTGTGCTGTGCAGTTTAGACGTACAACTTTTGCACGATCAGTCTTCTCAGTTAGAGCCAGTCATTATTGGAACACACTTCCGATTGACTTAAGGGGTGTTACAAATTATTCTACTTTTAAATACAAGTTAAAGAAATGGCTAAAAGCAAATCGATTTTGTAATCATGTGTAATTCTTTTGTCTAACATTTTAGGAAATTCTTACTTGCATGTTTTTATCTTTTTTTGTCATATGTAACTTTACTGTTTTTGTATGTGTAATGACGTGTTTTTTTTATTATTTTTTTTATTTTAGGTTGCCTTTTAAAATCTGGCAGGAGGCAACAGATGAAAATCAGCCCTTGTGGCTAACTCTGGCTTATTTACAGTGTTACTGTTGATTAATGAGCATTGTCCCTGTTAAATAAAATAAATTCAAATTCAAATTTGTTTGACTAAAATATACACAGTTGAAGTACGAATTATAAATAAACTCCTGTATATGTTTTGTGCAAATTTTTTCAACACATTTCTAAACATAATATTAATGATAACTAATTTCAAATATGGAAGAGTCTTGAGGAAAACAGGAGAGGTATGTCAGTGTATAACGATAGTTTGATCTGTTGACAATCGTAAAAAAACAGAGTAAGGGGGCTAATAATATTGACCTTAAAATGGTTTTTAAAAAAATAACAACTGTATTTATTTTAGCCGAAATAAAAGAAATAAGACTTTCTCCAGAAGAAAAAATATGATATGAAATACTGTGAAAATGTCCTTGCTCTGTTAAACATCATTAGGGAAAAATTTTAAAATCTAATAATTTTTACTTCAACAGCATACGCTCACAGTTCGCCGCTGAGTCCTTGTTGTTCTCAAACAAAGGCAATATGGCAGATCTTAGTCTAAAAGCTCACATGTTGGCAGATGTATCTCAGCATGTCCATTGAAACTCCCTTAAGCAGCTGCTGAAATTACAGAGCCCTATCAAAAAGAAAAAAAAACACCATGTTCTCTGGAGTCCACTGAAGAGATTTCCTCTAATGTGTTCTTTTCACTGGTTGCAATGCGAACCGAAGGGACCGCAGATCTCATCTCCGCCTGCGATGTGGATCAATAATGAGAAAAAGCGAGCAGGCGGCACATATTTTGGGTGGAAGAGGGTCCCATTGTTCTACATCAGACATTTAGTCACAGATGAGGCCTTCTGATTACACTTGCTAGATTTAAATGGATTGCTCCTGTCTCGGCGAGCGCTCTCTCGCGGGGACCATGTCTGATATAACACTCATTGCCACTTTTTCCATATTGCTTTCTTGCCGTATGCCGGTGCGAATAGATGTGACAGATATTAAGAGAGTGATTTTGATGGCCTACTGAGAAATTAAGATCTATCTATCTATCTATCTATCTATCTATCTATCTATCTATCTATCTATCTATCTATCTATCTATCTATCTATCTATCTGTCTGTCTGTCTGTCTGTCTGTCTGTCTGTCTGTCTGTCTGTCTGTCTGTCTGTCTGTCTGTCTGTCTGTCTGTCTGCCTGCCTGCCTGCCTGCCTGCCTGCCTGCCTGCCTGCCTGCCTCCCCTGCCTGCCTGCCTCCCCTGCCTGCCTGCCTGCCTGACTCCCTGCCTGCCTGTCTGCCTGCCTGTCTGTCTGTCTGTCTGTCTGTCTGTCTGTCTGTCTGTCTGTCTGTCTGTCTATCTATACATTTATCTGTGCAGGCTTCATGTTCATGTGCTTACATTTAAATAAAGTCTCATTCATTCATTCATTCATTCATTCATTCATTCATTCATTCAGCAATTTATTATTTATTCAGCAATTTGGTCATTTATTCATTCAGCAATTAATTCATTTAATCAGCAATTAATTACTTATTCAATTTAAACATTCATTGAGCGATTAATGCTGCAATTTATTCAATCATTTATTCTTTCAGAAATTCATTTATTCAGCAATTCATTACTTGTTCATTCATTCATTCATTCATTCATTCATTCATTCATCCATCCATCCATCCATCCAGCAATTCATTCATTCATTCAGCAATTCATTCAGCAATTTATTCATTCAGCAATTCATTCATTCAACCATCCATCCATCCATCCATCCATCCATCCATCCATCCATCCATCCATCCATCCATCCACCCATTCATTCATTTATTCATTCAGCAATTCATTTATTCAGCAATTCATTCATTCAGCAATTCATTCATCCAACCATCCATCCATCCATCCACCCATTCATTCATTCGTTCGTTCGTTCGTTCGTTCGTTCGTTCGTTCGTTCGTTCATTCGTTCATTCATTCATTCATTCATTCATTCATTCATTCATTCATTCATTCATTCATTCATTCAGCATTTATTTTAGCAGTTCATTCATTCATTCAGCAGTTAATTCAGCAGTTCATTCATTCATTTATCCAGCAGTTAGTTCAGCAGTTCATTCATACATTAATTCATTCATTCATTAAGCAGTTAATTTAGCAGTTCATTCATTCATTCATTCAGCAGTTAATTCAGCAGTTCATTCATTCATTCAGCTGTTAATTCAGCAGTTCATTCATTCATTCATTCATTCATTCAGCAGTTCAGCAGTTCACTCAGCAATTTATTGATTTATTATTTATGTACTTATTGCGTTATGATGAATTAATAACAACATTATTGAGTAAATAAAAGTATAAAAATGCACACACACTTTTATTTTATTAACAGTTATTTATTTATTTATTTATTAAATAAATAATAAAAAAATACTGAAAATACTCAATGAATGAATGCATGAATGAATGTATATTTACTAAAGTTTTATTTCATGTAATTTTAAGCATAAAAAATGCAAAGTACAGACAGATGGAAAGACGGGCCAACGGGCCGACGGACCGACAGACAGACAGACAGGTAAAATAGATAGATGATAGATAGATAAATAGATAGATAGATAGATAGACAGACAGACAGTCAGATAGAAAGACAGAGAAGAGTATACTAATTCTGAGCTGTACTATCACTTTAAATGAGCGCCACTGCATACAGGAATGATGCAGTTACGACAGTGAGTGGGATTTGGTAGAGTAATATGAAGCCTGGAGGAAGATGATCCACTTTTGGGTGAAGGGGTGAGAGTACTGTACGGCCACGAGATATGATCACCTCAGTGAGATGTGGGCGAGAGTTCATTTGAGACAAGGAGCTCCAATGAGATTAGAAAGAAAGATTACAGCTCTCCTCCTGCCTCATTTCAACAGGGATGCTCCAGAAAACAGCACTTCACTTGACACATACTGTAGTATAATCAGAATCAGACTCCACAGAGACCCGCCACTGAATTAGAAAAACCAGCCTGATCTCACGAGAAAACGTAAGTATTTTACATTTTGTCAGTTTAGTGGTTCAGTCGTAAAAAGGGGGTGTGGCATCCAACCCCGCCCCTAAACCCAACCGTCATTGGATGATGAACAAATCATACTAAATTGTATGAATTACATTGTATGCATTCAAATTAAAATCTATCTATCTATCTATCTATCTATCTATCTATCTATCTATCTATCTATCTATCTATCTATCTATCTATCTATCTATCTATCTATCTATCTATCTATCTGTCTGTCTGTCTGTCTGTCTGTCTGTCTGTCTGTCTGTCTGTCTGTCTGTCTGTCTGTCTGTCTGTCTGCCTGCCTGCCTGCCTGCCTGCCTGCCTGCCTGCCTGCCTGCCTGCCTGTCTGTCTGCCTGCCTGCCTGCCTATTAAAGGCATTAAAATAGGGCTAAAATTTTTGCAGGCTTTATATTCATAAGTCTTATAGGATATAGGTTATTTATAGGCTTAATAATGTATTGATTGATTAAACAAGAAAGTAAGTAGAGTGAGTAAAAAAATTAATAAAAATAAAGTAAAACCCCACATTTATCCATTAATTCATTCGTTCATTTGTTCGTTCGTTCGTTCGTCCATCCATCCGTCCGTCCATCTGTCCTTTCATCTATGCATTAATCCATCCATCCATGTATTTGTTAGTTTTGTTTGTTTGTTTGTTTGTTTGTTCATTAATTTATAATAATTATATTCTCCTCGCAAAGCAGGTCAAAGAGATAGTTCACCCCAAAATTAAGTAATTACACTTAAAAAGTAAGTATAGTAAGTAAAAAAGACAAAATAAAAATGCACATTTATTTATTTATTTATTTATTTATTTATTTATTTATTTGTTTGTTTGTTTGTTTTTTGTAATAAATAGCAAATGTTTTAAAGAGAAAGTATGTAAAGTAAAATAAAAAAGTACAGTAAGTAAAAAAGAAAAATCACACAATATTTATTTATTTATTTATTTATTTATTTATTTATTTATTTAATATACGTGTTTTAAAACAATAGCTTATCCCAAAATGAAAATGTTGTTAACATTTACTAACCACTCCCTCCTCTTAACACAATATATTTTGGAAAATATTGGACGGTTGTAACCATTGATTTCCATACACTGTAAAAATATATGTTGATTGCTTAAATGTTAAAGTTTAACCAATTTAACTTTACAAGTCATTTTAACTTGCATCAGGTACATCATTTTATTAACTTATAGAATTAAACAGGTTGAAACCTGATCGCTTTTAACTGATTTAACTTTCTAAACTAAATTAATGCAATGTACTGTAAAAAGGTTGTCAGGACTTATGTGATTTATTTGTCATATAATTTGTCATTATATTTTACTATTAAAGCGTACTTTACAGTCGACAGTTTTATGCATTCTTTTAAAAAATGTTTTGTGTTTAACAGAAAAAAGAAATGCGTAAAGGTTTAAAGGTTAAATCAACCGCTTAGTAAAGTTGAATAATTTCTCATTTTTGAGTGAATTATCCCCTTAAGGATGGTGATTTTGGTTTGAAATCCAAATATGGTTGATCTTGCTGCAGACAGAAAGACAGGAGAGCGATGGAAAGAAAGACAGATTGACTGTTCCTGACAGCCGGGTGTCTGCATGCATTTTTCTGCCTCATGTCAGAGAGAAGCTGTGAAATGTTCTCTGCTTTCTGCAGTTTTCTGACATGCCAGAGCTTCAGAAAGGTGATTCAGAGCAGAGACCTTCACCGGTCAGAACACTGAGGATCATAAATCTTTAAAATACTGCACACTTATACTATTGAATAATCATTTAGACAATCTGCACACCACAATCAAAGTAAATAAATGCTATAACCCTCACAAGATTCATTCATTCATTCATCCATTCATTCATTCATTCATTCATTCATTCATTCATTTACTATTATTATTATTATTATTATTATTATTATTATTATTATTATTATTATTTTATTATTATTTTATTATTATTTATTCATTTATTCTTTTCAGCTTAGTCCCTTTATTAATCTGGGGTTGCCACAGCGGAATAAACCGCCAACTTATCCAGCATATGGTTTACGCAGCGGATGCCCTTCCAGCTGCAACCCATCACTGGGAAACATTCATACACACTCATACACTACTGACAATTTATTAGTAGTAGTATTATTACTATTATTTATTATTATTATTATTATTATTATTATTATTATTATTATTATTATTTCCTTTATTTAGCCAGGAGATCACATTAAGACAGTAGTTTTTTCTTCCAGTGAGACCTGGTCATTCATTTATTTATTCATTCATTTATGCATTTATTCATTCATGCATGCATGCATTCATCCATCCATCCATCTATCCATCCGTCCGTCCATTCATCCGTCCATCCATCCATCCGTCTGTTTGTTCGTTTTGCCATTCATTCATTAATTTTTTTCATATCCTAATTACTTTCATTGTAAAATTTGGCGGTCATTCATTCATTCATTCATTCATTCATTCATTCATTCATTCATTCATTCATTCATCCATCCATCCATCCATCCATTCATTCATTCATTCATTCATTCATCCATCCATCCATCCAGTCATTCATCCATCCATTCATCCATTCATCCATCCATCCATCCATCCATTCATTCATTCATTCATTCATTTAATCATTCATTAATATATTTGCTCAGTCATTTATTGATTTATTCATATCCTAATTACTTTTGTTGTGAACCTTTGGGGTCATTAGTTTATACATTCATTCATTCATTCATTCATTCATTCATTCATTCATTCATTCATTCATTCATTCATTCATTTTAATCCCAACTATTTTCATTGTGAAATTTGGGGGTGTTTTAGACATCACTGTATACGATTTATTTCTCTGTGATATGTATTTTATGTTTTTATTTTGACTGTAATTTTATGTCATAATGTTTGGTTCTTAACCATAAAAAAACATAATAACTTTAACTTTTATTTATTATAATAAAAATATAATAATACATATATTATTCTCCCTTGATTTACAAACTGTCCCAGTTTCTCTGTATAATAATAATAATAATAATAATAATAAATATAATTTTATGAATAAATATAAATAGCGCCTAAACCTTTGCAATACAGGACACACAATCAAACTCTTAATGTCCATTCAAAGTGATGTGCTTCATTATCATAAAGCATCAGCAGGAACATAAAACATGATTTTAAAAGGCCATTTTAGCAGTCTAATAATCATGGCACACTAGATGACGGCTGTAAAACTAGATTAGAAGAAGACGCTTCCATTAATAAATCATAGATATATGATTTGAATCTACTATAAAATGAAACGCATCTCTCTCGCCAGCCTAAAGAAAAGAAAGAAAAGAAAGGAAAACAGTGGCAGTTTCTAATTATGTAACATAACAAAGTTGGAATGGAATAACTCCTTCTGGAGCGCCCGAACACTGGAGCTGCTCTTTATCTGCAGGAGTTCATTTTAGAGCCACACTCCTGCTGACAGAGCAGAACGAAGACGGCCCAATCCTGGTCCACACTTAAACTATATTAGAACACACGCACACACACACACATGGGGACGCGCACACACACACTCTCGCACGGATCTAAACACACCCACCACACACCACACACACACACGTGCAAACATTTTGAGTCAACGCAAGCAAGGTTTCTCCTTCTGTTTATAAATAAGCTTGAGGTGAACATGGCAGTGATATTCAGCACCACGGAGAGCGACGGTCTCTCACTCAACACATGCTGAGTCTCATTCAAGACAGCACTGATTCATTCAGAAAAACTACACGAATCCAGCACAGACATATGAAGTTATTAAAAAGTTATTACTGAACTGGCTTCATTTGCTTTGTTTATGTTTACATGTGCATCAGCATTATTTCTGTTAATCACATTAAAGGGATAGTAAACTCAAAAATAAAGGTTTACTCGCTACTCATCCAGTTTCTGTATTTGTCATTTTCTCTTCCTGTTTTGTTTGAAGCCTATTTGACTTTCTTTCTTCTGTTGAACATAAAAGAAAATAATTTAAAGAAAGCTAAAAACATGTAACCATTGACTTCCATAGTAGGAAAAGCTAATAATGGATATCAATGGTTACTGGTTTATAGTTATCTTTAAAATGTCTTCTTTTTCTGTCTAACAGATTAACATTAGTCAAAAACATTTTAAAAAAGTGAAAGGACAATAAATGATGACAGACATTTCACTTTTGTGTGAACTATCCCTTTAAGGGTGCAGAAATGGGCTCATACAGTTGAAGTCAGAATTATTAGCCCCCTGAATTATTAGCCCCCGTTTTTTCCCTGTTTAATGGAGAGAAGATATTTTTTCCAACACATTTCTAATCATAATAGTTTTAATAACTCATCTCTAATCCTGATTTATTTTATCTTTGCCATGATGACAGTAAATAGTATTTGACTAGATATTTTTCAAGACACTTCTATACACCCTAAAGTGACATTTAAAGGCTAAACTAGGTCAATTAGTTTAACTAGGCAGGTTAGGGTTATTAGGCAAGTTATTGTATAATGATGGTTTGTTCTGTAAACAAAGGGGCCAATAATATTGTCTTTAAATTGTTTATTAAAAAATTATAAACTGCTTTTATTCTAACCAGAATAAAACAAATAAGACTTTCTCTAGAAGTAAAAATACTATGAGACATACTGTGAAAATATCCTTGCTCTGTTAAATATAATTCAGAAAATATAAAAAACATAAATAAAAGGGGGGCTAATAATTCTGACTTCAACCATATGGCTCTAGTTATGCAATTAATTTGATTACCTGTTAAAAATGTGGTCATTAACCAACACCACCAGCAACAAAAATGAAAAAAATCAAACATTAACTCAACTAGTGGACACTTTCCTAACTCTTCTGAGCTATATACGATTATTTAAAACTGAACCGACTTCATTTGCTTTGTTTATGTTTACATATGCACCAGCATTATTTCTGTTAATCACATTAAAGGGCATGTCCACTCAAAAATAAAGGTTTATCTGTTATTTACTCATCCATGCAGTTGACATTTTTGTCATTTACTCTTCCTTTAACTGTTCGAAACGTATTTGACTTTCTTTCTTCTGTTGAACACGAAAGAAAATAGCTTGAATAAAGCTGAAAGCATGTAACTATTGACATGAAAAGCTAATACTAAGAATATCAATGGTTACAGGTTTCTAGCTATCTTTAAAATATCTTGTTTTGTGTTTAACAGAATAACAATAGTCAAAAAGGTTTAAAAAAAAAGTGAAAGGATAATAAATGATGACAGAAATTTCACTTTTGTGTGAACTATCCCTTTAAGGGTGCTCATATGACTCTAGTTATGCAATTATTTTGATTGCCTGTTAATAAATATGTCCATAATTCAAACCCCCTTAACAAAAATGAAGAAATCATTAGCTCAATTAGTGACCACTGTTTTAACATTTCTGAGCTGTGACGATGAACATTTCAATGCCACTGTAATCTCTTTCTGTGCACCGTCTCCGGATAAAAATATGGAGCAGAGACTGCCTAGGGTTATGCTGAAAGATTTATTCAATTCGAAACGGAGTCAAATCTTCAGATTAATGTCATGGAGTTCCTTTATGAAAAACACACATCGTCCTGTGTGCTTTAATTTGCATTCATTCCACATTCATAATGTTTGCATCACTGATTCGACTATCAATGCAGGCTCATGATGGGGCTTGATTATTTTCATATATATTGCATTGCTTCTTGCACGTTTTAAAAGAACACCTAAGGAAATTAGCAGTGTTAATGTGATTTCATGACAATGCAATTAAAACTGGAAATACATGCCCCAACCTACTATTTTGCAAAATGAAAAAAAAAATACATTGCTTCGGGTATGTTTCATTGCACATTTCAGATGACAAATCCACTAGAGGGTGCTGTTTACATTTTTGTTAATCTCCAATATGTTACTTAGAGTGTTTTTGCAGTGTGCAAAGTAACTGCATTGCTCCAGGTATGTTTCATTGTACAACTGAGATGACAAATCTACTAGGGGGCGCTGTTTACATTTTTGTTTAGCTCCAAACATGTCCCTTAGAGTGGTTTACCATATCCAAAGCAACTACATTGTTCCAGGTATGTTTTGTCACACATTTCAGATGACAAATCCACTAGAGGATGCCGTCTACATTTTTGTTAAGCTCCGAGTATGTTACTTAGAGTGTTTTGCAGTATGCAAAGTAACTACTTTGCTCCAGATATGTTTCATTGCAAATTTGAGATGACAAATCCACTAGGGGGCGCTTTCTACATATTTGTTCATCTCTAATTTTGTTACGTAGAGTGTTTTTGCAGTATGTAAAGTAATTACATTGCTCCAGGTATGTTTCAAATCCACTAGAGGGCGCTGTTTACAATGATATTAATCTCCAAAAATGTTACTTCGAGTGTTTTGCTGTCTGAAAAGTAACTACATTGCTCCGTGTATGTTTCATTGCACATTTCAGATGACAAATCCACTAGAGAATGCTGTCTACATTTTTGTTAATCTCCAATATGTTACTTATAGTGTTTTTGCAGTGTGCAAAGTAATTACATTGCTCCGGGTATGTTTCAACTCCACTAGAGGGTGTTGTTTACATTTTTATTCATCTCCAAAAATGTTACATTGAGTTTTTTTGCAGTATGCAAAGTAACTAGATTGCTCAGGGTATTTTAATTGCTGAATTGAGATGACAAATCCACTAGGGGCCCCTGTCTACATTTTCGTTAATCTCTAATTATGTTACTTAGAATGTTTTTGCTGTGTGCAAAGTAACTACATTGCTCCGGGTGTGTGTCAATGCACATTTTAGATGACAATTCCACAAGAGGGCGCTGTTTACATATTTGTTTAGCTCCAAACATGTTACTTAGAGTGCTTTGCCATATATACATTTGAGATGACAAATCCACTAGGGGCCGCTGTCTGCATTTTTTGTTAATATCTAATTATGTTACTTAGAGTGTTTTTGCAGTATGGAAAGTAACTACATTGCTCTGGGTATGTTTCAAATCCACTAGAGGGCGCTGTTTACATTTTTATTCATCTCCAAAAATGTTACTTTGAGTGTTTTGCAGTGTGCAAAGTAACTACATTGCTCCGGGTATGTTTCATTGCAGAATTGAGATGACAAATCCACTAGAGCGCACTGTTTACATTTTTGTTTAGCTCCAAGCGTGTTACTTAAAGTGCTTTGCCACATACATTTGAGATGAAAAATCCACTAGGGGCCGCTGTCTACATTTTTGTTAATCTCTAATTATGTTACTTATAGTGTTTTCTGCAGTGTGCAAAGTAACTACATTTCTCCGGGTGTGTTTTAGTGCACATTTCAGATGACGATTCCACTAGAGGGTGCTGTTTACATTTTTTGCTAATCTTTAAATATGCTACCAAGAGTGTTTTGCAGTATGTTTCAGATACATATCCTTCTTGTACACGTTTGTTGTACAGATCAGCTAGAGAACCACTGACTAAAACCCAACCAATAGTGTTTTATCTTGATTTTGCATTGCTTTTATTTCTTTTGTAGAATTGTGCTTTACCAGATTCAACTCTCACAAGTACAACAACATAAAAAATTGCAAGCTGACCACACCAATGAAGTTGTATAGAGATAGACAGATGAAGAAAATATATCTGATTACATTTAAAAGCCACCAATATTTTTTTTTCTGGCATTGTTTATTTGGTGTTGTGTAAAGAATAAATGTAATAATTGATTTGTCGATAATATGCCCCTGTAAATATGATTAATTTGAAAAGAAACAAAAGCTGTTGCTATCATACTGCCCCAATAGCATTATTTTTTCCTAGAAACTTCAGTCAAGTGTATTTTAAAGTACATGTTTGCATTTTGATAAAAAGCATGTATTTTCAATGAGCCTTTAATGGGTTTAACAAAAAACAAAACAAAACCATAGGACAGACACATTTTTAAGGTGATTTTGTCTACAACAATTATGCTTAAAAGCATCTATTGAAGGAAGAATTGAAAATACATGAACTAAAAAGAACTCAATTGTAATTGCATTATGAGGTTGCATGTAAACACAGACAATGATGGCATTATTGAGCTGAAAACCACACAATAGTTTTCTGTAGATCTGCTTAAAGCTGAGTTGCACTCATTTCATTATTGATGAACTTTACACAGTTATTGATCTAAACTGAATCAACACTAAACTCACTAAACTAGATAAGCAATGATACTCTTGTCTTGGAGAGCTGCTTCAATTTGATTATGTTCCATTGATTCTGTTTTTAGCATCCCAGGCTCATGAAACAAATGCTAAAAAATAGATATCAAAATAGATTGTTTCTTCCTGCATGTTTCACAGTAGTTGATAAGTGAAATGTCTAATGTGTAGTGCTTAAATGCACTTTCAGCTTCCTTAGAAATTAATAAGTGCAATTTTTATTTCACTGCTTCATGCTATTTAATAAAGACTGAGATGTCAAATGGCTGAAAAGTGGCAGACTGAAAGGTTTATTACAATGTATAGAAGCTTTTTTTTTTAATTATTAAGCTAGGATAACTGTTATTGTAAAAGAAAACAAAATGTGATGCATTTTTTAAAGCATCATGCTAGTTTATCTTCTTCCTGAACTATGAACACTATGGAAAAGCAATATGGAGATACACTGTAAAAAAATACCAAACAATTAAGTCATGTTGTCCCAACACAAACTGATTAAGTTAACATAACAAATGTATGTGGATTGAACATTAAAGAATTAAGTTGTCCAAATGAAACTTCAAGAATTGTGTAGTTTCAGCTCATTTTAGATAAGTAGTTTGAACAAGTAAAAAAATATATATATTTCAGAGTAGATTTGTGATGCAAATTTTAAAATATATTAGTTTTTGCCCCTTTAATTCATTCATTTATTAATTCATTTTCATCTGCTTTTCTGGGGCTTTCTTTCAAGAAAGAACCCCAGACTTCCTTCTCCCCAGACACTTCCTCCAGGGGATGCCGAGGTGTTCCCAGGCCACCTGAGTCCCTCCAGCGTGTCCTGGGTCTTCCACAAGGCCTCTTCCTGGAGGAACAGGCCTGAAACACCTCCCTAAAAAAACAGATGTCCCAGCCACCTCAGCTGACTTCTCTCAATGTGGAGGAGTAGCAGCTCTACTCTGAGCTCCTCCCATGTGACAGAGCTCCTCACTCTATCTATAAGATACCACCTGCAGGTGGAGCCGTAAGGAGCCAGTGCATTGTGGTCGAAGGTTAGGACCATGAAAACCTGATCATCAAGCACAAAAACAAGCTCCTTTTTATCAAATATAAAATACGCCTCTGATGTCTCTAGAGTGTGCATGTGGAGTTTCAGCTCAAAATACCACACAAATAATGTTGTAAACTCTTTGAAGCTGCTCCTTTTAGACTTTGATCCAAATCGGTGACCGTCACTTTAAATTCAAATGAGATATGCTAAAACATTTATAAAAGTTATTTTTGGTTCATGGTAATGAATGAAATATTACATAATAATAATAATAACACTACCACTACTACTACTACTACTACTACTACTACTACTACTACTACTACTACTAATAATAATAATAGTAATAATAACAATAATAATAGTAATAATGATAATAATAATAATAGTAATAATAATAATAATAATAATAATAATAGTAGTAGTAATAATAATAATAATAATAATAATAATAATAATAATAATATAGTAATAATAATAAAAATAATAATAATAATAATAATAATATAGTAATAATAATAATAATAATAATAATAATAATAATATAGTAATAATAATAATAATAATAATAATAATAATATAATAATAATAATAATAATAATAATAATAATAATAATAATAATAATAATATAGTAATAATAATAATAATAATAATAATAATTATTATTATTATTATTATTATTATTATTATTATTATTATTATTATTATAATGGCAGCACGTTGGCGCAGTGGGTAGCACAATCGCCTCACCGCAAGAAGGTCGCTGTTTCGAGCCCTGGCTGGGTCAGTATGGGATTTAACAGCAATTTTGGACCAAATAATACAGTTATCATTACACATTCATTTTCCTTCAGCTTAGTCTCTAATTAAAAGGTCACCACCATGGAACCACCAACTATTTCAGCAATAGTTTTACGCAGCGGATGTCCTTCCAGCTGCAACCCAGTATCATTTCAGTACATTTTACTTCAAAATCTTCCATCAAATTTGTCCTAAAACTATTGAACAGCAACAATTTTGTCTTAATTTTAAATTGGGAATTTGAATTAAGGCAACACGATAGCTCAGTGGTTAGCACTGTTGCCTCAGGGCAAGAAGTTTGCTGGTTCGAGCCCGGCTGAGTCAGTTGGCATTTCTGTGTGGAGTTTGCATGTTCTCCCCATGTTGGCGTGGGTTTCCTCTGGGTGCTCCGGTTTCCCCCACAAGTCCAAAAACGTGGTATAGGTGAATTGGGTTAAAGCTAAATTGTCCGTAGTGTATGTGTGTGAATGAGTGTGTATGGATGTTTCCCAGTGATGGGTTGCAGCTAGATGAGCATCCGTTGCATATAAAACATGTTGAAGAAGTTGGTGGTTCATTAGGCTGTGGCGAACCCGGATGAATAAAGGGACAAATCCAAAAAAAAAAAAAAGAAAACGAATGAATAATAATAAATAAAAAAAATAAAATAAAATAAAAAATAATAATAATAAAGTAAAATAATAAAAAATAAAAATAAAAGTAATTAATAATAATAATAATAATAATAATAATAATAATACAGTAAAATAATAATAATAATAATAATAATAATAATAATAATAATAATAAAAGTTAAAAAAATAATAATAGTATTAATAATAATAATAATAATAATAATAATAATAATAATAATAATAATATTACATTATATTACATTATATTACATTAAATAACCCTAACCCACTACAAATTAAATTAGCCTAAAATTAGGTAAAAGTCATTGGTGTTTTGCTGCCTTTAGTGTTCAGTTCAGCTGAACAGGTGCTTTGCTGTTTTGCACTATGTAAATAAATGTGACTTGATGACATCATAGCAAACATAATTTTATCATGCGAGAATTGAACATGTTGGAAAATAGAAAAGCTTGATGAAGAGTCAATTGCATTACTGTCCTTTAATTCCCCACTCAGCTGCCAACTCATTTCGGCATGGGCACGAGCAGGTGTTCATGCCACCTCTGGAGAAGCTTCAGTAAAGGCTGCTGCTGATGATGATGATGATAATGATGAAAAAGAGCCCTGCGCTCTAATGAAAGCCACAGCGCTGTAATGTCTAAAGCAGGTTGGAGGGTAAGTAAGGATCATGCGCCCCATAGAGTTGAGCACAGCGCCGGTAAATACTGTACTTCCCTGCCCTGGCGTTATTGTTCTGGGCTAATGTTGACTGGCTCGGTTTGTGCTGATGTGCCATTTCCCAGCTGGCGAGCCTTGTTTCCCTGCTCACTTTGATGGAGAGCCAAAAGAGACGGGCCTGGAAGAGCATGTTTTAAAAAACCGGGCCAAGATGCAGAGCGTCTCCAGTCGCCTTTATTGTTCAGATTGTGATGTTTTTTTTGTGCTGTAATGCTCATTGACTGAGATTATGACCAGTGCTTTCCTGAAAGACACAACTGGTTCTAAACGGCTGTTTGTATGCATATACAAAAATAATTTTATCCAGATTTCGCATGTAATTTTCAGCAACATTAAAGCAGACTAATGCAGATATTTGACTAGCATTTAATTAGTTTTATATGTTTATAAAAAGTATTTTGTAACTTTATTGCAGACACCATAATGGGATGCCTGGTCTTTGAACCTGAATAAATAAATAAATAAATAAATAAATAAATAAATAAATAAATAAATTTGTAATATTTTATTTAAATTTAGAGTATAAAAAATATAAACCCATTATTATATAAACAAAAATATGTTATTATATAAACTCCCAAAATAAATAAATTTATTATTTGTTTATTAATTTATTTTACATTTACTTTGAATTTCAATTTATTTATATAAAGATGGAATAGGCAATGCGGCTGAAATGGTCTCCGCTGTAAAAAACATATTTCACAATAAACGGCGATTCATTCCACTATGGCGATGATAAATCATCAAATCAGCCAAAGGATAATGAGTAAATGAGTGAGTGGATGGGGAAAGCAAGGCAAAGCAAGTATATTTATAAAGCACATTTCACACACAACAGGAATACAAAGTGTTTTACATTCATTCATCCATTTTCCCTTGGCTTAGTCCCTTTATTCATCAGGGGTCGCCACAACGGAATGAACCGCCAACTCATCCAGCATTTGTTTTACCAACAAAATCTCACGGCAATTCGCAACATTTTAATTTAGTGGCTAATTCGAATGAATTCGTACAATTGCTCATCACCCAATGACGGTTGGGGTTAGGGGTGGGGCTGGGTGCCATGGCTTCTTTTTAAAATTGTACATTTTCGTACGACTGAACTCGTACAAATTCGTACGAATTAGCCACTAAACTGACAAAACATAAAATACTGTACTTGTTTCTTCGTGAGATCAGGCTGGTTTTACATAGCGGATGCCCTTCTAGCTGCTACCCAGTACTGGGAAACATCCAAACACACACTCATTCGCACACACTCATACACTACGGCCAATTTAGTTTATTAAATTCACCTATAGCGCATGTGTTTGGACTCTAGGGGTAACCGAACATGGGGAGAACATGCAAACTCTTCTGATTTATTATTTCATTTTATTTTGTTTTATTTTATTTTATTTTATTTTATTTTATTTTATTTTATTTTATTTTATTTTATTTTATTTTATTTTATTTTATTTTATTTTATTTTCCAAATGATGTTTAACAGAGCAAGGGAATTTTCACAGTATGTCTGATAATATTTTTTTCCTTCTGGAGAAAGTCTTATTAGTTTTATTTTGGTTAGAATAAAAGCAGGCGATGCAGTGGCGCAGTAGGTAGCACGTTCACACGTTCACAAGAAGGTCGCTGGGTCGTTGGTTCAAGCCTCGGCTCAGTTGGTGTTTCTGTGTGGAGTTTGCATGTTCTCCCTGCATTCGCGTGGGTTTCCTCTGGGTGCTCCAGTTTCTCCCACAATCCAAAGACATGCAGGTACAGGTGAATTGGGTAGGCTAAATTGTCCGTGTGTGTGTGTGTGTGTGTGTGTGTGTGTGTGTGTGTGTGTGTGTGTGTGTGTGTGTGTGTGTGTGTGTGTGTGTGTGTGTGTGTGTAAATGAGTGCGTGTGGATGTATCCCAGAGATGGGTTGCAGTTGTAAGGGCATCCGCTGCATAAAAACTTGCTGGATAAATTGGCGGTTCATTCCATTGTGGCGACCCAGGATTAATAAAGGGACTAAGTCGACAAGAAAGTGAATGAATGAATAAAAGCAGTTTTTAATTTTAGGTTAAAATTATTAGCCCCTTTAATATATATTAAAGTCATTTTTTACATTGTAATTACATATTTTATATTAGTAAAATATATATTACACAAATATACATGATTTCTGTACAGTAGTGAATCTTTGAAGTGAATCAAAAAAGCATTGTTCAAAATTAAAACAATAACTAGTGTTCAATAATTTTAGGACAACTTGAAAGATTTTGAACCACTTCAAATGCTGACTAATACATACATGATGAATTTAATAAGAAATAATAGTATATAACTATAATATTTAGTCCAAAATAGCTATAAAAAACCCTATAGGCAGAAAGGCAGTAAAGCTCATTGAATAGGATTATGACCGGTGCTTTCCTAAAAAACACAGTGACCACTCAAGCTTCCCCAAAGCACCTCTAAAAAAGTCACTTTCAAATGAAATGTCCATGTTTGCTGTAAACAAACATCATTAAAAAAAAGAGCATCATCAGTCTCTATGTGTGTATGCTGTTCTAATTTTAATCGCTCTCTAAAGTGTGCCTATGACCAGACTCGAGGCAAAAACAGAGGAGAACTGAAGCACAAAAGTGTCATGAGAGGCAAAGGCAAACATTTCCGCATGTATTTCTGCATCTGACCTCTCAGGGTTTTGCAAAGCACAAATCTATGACTCTCATGAAAGCACAGTATGATGTAAGGTTATATGCACGTTGCACAAAACAATAACATGAGGGAAAACACACATACACACAAAGCACACTCTCTCCGACACACACAAACGCACACACACGCGCTGGCTGCAGGCGTTGATAGGACTTTAGGACTTCAGGGAAGCTCGGCGGAAGAATGAATGTGAAAGAGAGCATTGCTTATCGCTACACTGCAGCTCCTCTCAGAAGGAACTCAAGGAATGTTCCGGAAGCACAAGTGCAAAGTGACTTTGGAGGAATTGGAGGAACTGATGAAAGTGTCCTATTACAGCACTGCTTGGCCTTTCCTTTTCCGGGACCTTCCATTTTTAACATTAGTCCACCTTTCTTGACATGAAATAGCTAAATAAATTATGTATTTATATATGTATAGAGCTGTGAGAGAACAACATTAGGAGGAGGAGGCCTTAAGAGAATTCTTAGTTCCTTGGATTCACTACTTATAGCAGTAAAAAATATGGTTATTGAGTAAAATCTCTATAGTTTAGTGCAGGGGTGGCCAATCCTGTTCCTGGAGATCTACCTTCCTGCAGATTTCAGTTGCAACCCTTATCAAGCCACCTGTCTGTAATTATCAAGTGGATTTCAGGTCCTAATTAATTGGTTCAGGTGGGTTTGATCAGGGTAGGAGCTAAACTTTACAGGAAGGTAGATCTCCAGGAACAGGATTGAGCACCCCTGGTTTAGTGTATACTTATTGTGTAGCATTTGAGTAAAATGTCATTTTTGTTATTCATATTTTCATCTTTTGCACAAAATAACGAAATCATACCTGTCAACCCTCTCATTTTTCCCGGGATTCTCCTGTATTTTACAGTTCTATCCTGCTATCATCCCGTAAAGGTATTTTCTCGCATTTCTCCAGTATTTTCAGTCTTTGTCTGAACAGCCGAGCTTTACTATACGCAACCCATACCGCCGAACCACCAGGGGTCGCCCCTTGCTCCTAAAGTAAGTCTGTTATGTGCTTTCACTTTGTTTAGGAATAAAAACATGAAAACACTTTTAAATAAATATTAAAAAAAGCGCGATTTCTTTTCCTTTTGATTACAGGTGCCGTCGCCCATCCTATACAATCTCAAATAAATCCCTTATTATGCTGGGCATATCCCTTATTTTCACATACCAATGTTGACAGGTATGAACAAAATATTTATGCCAAGAATATAGTGTAATATTCATTCATTCATTTTCTTGTCGGCTTAGTCCCTTTAATAATCCGGGGTCGCCACAGCGGAATGAACCGCCAACTTATCCAGCATATGGTTTACGCAGCGGATGCCCTTCCAGCTGCAACCCATCACTGGGAAACATTCATACACACTCATACACTACTGACATTTTATTATTTGTAGTATTATTACTATTATTAATATTATTATAATTATTATTATTATTATTATTATTATTATTATTTCCTTTATTTAGCCAGGAGATCCAATTGAGACAGTAGTCTCTTCTTCCAGTGAGACTTGGTCATTCATTCATTTATTCATTCATTTATGCATTTATTCATTCATGAATGCATGCATTCATCCATCCATCCGTCCATCCATCCATCCATCCATCCATCCATCCATCCATCCATCCATCCATCTGTTTGTTCTTTTAGCCATTCATTCATTAATTTTTTCATATCCTAATTACTTTCATTGTGAAATTTGGGGGTCATTCATTCATTCATTTATTCATTCATTCATTCATTCATGCATTCATTCATTCATCCACCCATCCATCAATTAATTAATTCATTCATTCATTCATTTAATCATTCATTAATATATTTGCTCATTCATTTATTGATTTATTCATATCCTAATTACTATTATTGTGAACCTTTGGGGTCATTCGTTTATTCATTCATTCATTCATTCATTAATTAATTCATTCATTCATTCATTCATTTAATCATTCATTAATATATTTGCTCATTCATTTATTGATTTATTCATATCCTAATTACTTTTATTGTGAACCTTTGAGGTCATTTGTTTATTCATTCATTCATTCATTCATCCATTCATTCATTCATTTAATCATTCATTAATATATTTGCTCATTCATTTATTGATTTATTCATATCCTAATTACTATTATTGTGAACCTTTGGGGTCATTTGTTTATTCATTCATTCATTCATTCATTCATTCATTTAATCATTCATTAATATATTTGCTCATTCATTTATTGATTTATTCATATCCTAATTACTTTTATTGTGAACCTTTGGGGTCATTTGTTTATTCATTCATTCATTCATTCATTCATTCATTCATTTTAATCCCAACTATTTTCATTGTGAAATTTGGGGGTGTTTTAGACAACACTGTATATGATTTATTACATCATAATGCAATTCACAACTGTAAATAAACATTATTCTGTGTAAATTAGCAAGTCAGGCTCATAACAGGAAGCATCATCCGAGCTGTCAGCACATGCCCTGCATTAATGTTTATGAAAAGTCATAATTTGTGCAGATTTATTCAGTGGAAATTGTGTCTAGCACAGCATTAAGCGTTAGAATGAACACAAGCCAAAAGCATGTTAAATGGTCAGCAAACACAGCCTTTCTTAAACCCAAAGATGAATCCAAACACATCAAGAGGGACCAAGAAAAGCCTCTTAATTCCAAACAAAACACTGTCTGTGTGTCTCAGCGCTTTTAACATAAAATAAATAAAGTCCAAAAAATGATTAAGGACGTAACAATCAGAATAAAGCGTTCTCATTTAAGCTATAATGTATGAACGATTCCAGGGCACAAAGAAGCTGCGCGCTTGCAATCTGCCAATAGATGCAGACGGCCAAATAGTTTCCCTGCATAATAGTTTTGTCGATGCAGGAAAATATGGAGTCCTGAGGCTTTGAGGAATGTATTATGAACTTTGTCCTCACGGACTCTCCCCAGTCCATTACAGGAAAGCCAATATGAAAGAGGATTTGTTGAGCCTAGAGAACTAACAGACCCATTTTCAGTCTGAAGCATTCTTTATTCGGCCTTAAATGCATCCATTGAAATGATTATGTGCACAGTCTGCTGTTTCCCTTAAACCAGACTGATTATTAGAAATGCACCAATCGAGCGGCCAGAAACCTGAACCATTTGTTGTTGTTGATGACTATGTTGTTTGTTTTAATCTTAATTAACCATCTGTAAAACATCTATACTGGACTTAATATGTAAGACAATTACAGAATCGGGCATCTAGTATCGATAAGACAAACTTGGTGTCTTCAGATAAGTTAGTCAGCCTACATTTTTCATTCATTCATTTTCCTTCGGCTTAGTCCCTTATTTATTAGGGGTTGCCACAGCGGAATGAACCGCCAACTATTCCAGCATATGTTTTATGCAGCGGATTCCCTTCCAGTCGTAACCCAGTTCTGGGAAACACCCATACACTCTCATATGCATTCATACACTATGGCCAGTTTGGTTAATTCAATTCCCCAATAGCGCATGTGTTTGGACAGTGGGGAAACCAAGGAAACCCAAGGAAACCAACGCCAACACAGGGAGAACATGCAAACTCCACACAGAAATGCCAACTGACCCAGCTGAGACTTAAACCAGTGAACTTCTTGCTGTGAGGCAACATCGCTAACCACTGAGCCACCATGCTGTCCTTCCCTACTGGTAGGCTCAGAAGGCTGTTATCATTCATCTACATGGTTAATCAGCTATACTAACAGAGAAAACTCCAGATCTGTTTTTAAATTACTGTGACGGTTGGGGAAGGGGAGACGTTAATAACTACAATTAATGGGAAATTTAATCGATTGTAAATAATTCTTGTTAACTTCTGGCCTCAGCCATATGTGATCAACAGCTGATTAACCATGTGGATGGATGATAACTGCCTTCTGAACTAACTAGTAGGCGCAGAAGACCCTACTCGCCAATATCTATCAGCTGAATACCGCTGATAACACCCATTCAATCAAGTGATAGCATTTAAATCGACTAAACCCTGATCATAATCTTAACGCTAACCCAGACAAAGCAGCTCACTGTTGATAATTTGCAAAAAAATAATAAAAATAAAAATAAATAAATAAAAAATTAAATACACAAATGAATAAATAGATAAATAAATAAATTGATAAATAAATTGATAAAAAAAAATAAAAAAATAAATAACTCTTAAATACAGAATTGAGTATCTATAAGACAAACTTAGTGTTTTCAGAAAAGTTTTTTGTCAGTCTACATTTTTGCAAAATATAAAATACATTGTTCCGAGTATGTTTTGTTGCATGTTTCAAATGACAAATCAACTAGAAGGCATCAGATTACTCTTAGAAAAGTGATTTCATATGCATAAAAAACATTCATAGCTCCTCGTCTCAAGTATGATACCATACAAGGTGAGCTGCTGAGCAAACTGACCGCTTTGGAAAACTGTCAACAAAGGCACATTCTGAAAACGTAATCCCATATATATATTTCTGAAGACCGCAAATTATGTAGCCAGAGGTATATATGGCTACATTTAATTTTTTTCAAACGAACGCTACAGGGCTGTGTGACGCCTTTTTCTTTTTGTGCTTACTAGCTGATCACTTGCCTCCGTGTGGACAGTTTTCCCGCTCTAACCAGTTTGTTCACTTTGCTTGTCATGTATGTCGGCTTACTTGAGACGAAGAGAGGAGATGACCAGTTTGGCCATTTGTCCACAAAAAACCCTGTATAAGGTGACTGAAACCTAAACTATTTGGCCAGGGTGAAGATTTCAGAAAGTCAGGACCAACTCAGGTCGAGTGGCCACTTAAAATTGTGTTTTTTTACTTCATGACATCAGCATGTATCCTTTCTGATTGTCTAACATGGTTTAATTTCAATGATTTATGGCCGCCAATTGATTTGGCAAGTCCTTAAAGGTGCATCTAAACCTGGTTTTTGCATTTTCATGTTGATGGAGATTTAAAACACAAAACATAACAAACAAAGGAAGGAAGAAAACTTTATTAATATCCCTGTGCATGTGTGGACATGATCTAAAAAGAAAAAAAAAATAGCAATCAGGATCAGCCATGAAAACTCAAAATCGGTGCAAATTGTCCCACATTTGTAAACTTTTGCATTTGGTGCCCTTGAAATCACTTTCTTTCTTTCTTTTTATCAGTCAGGATACTTTAACGATACAATATCTGATGATCTAGGATAACTGTGCATAAATTTGGTCTTTAATTCTGCCTCAGCAATCTGAGTTCACCGTGAAGACCACTACCTCCATCAGTTTATTGACAGTCCACAAACTGAATACAGATGAAGGGCTTAAGTGTCCCTCATTATGGCTTCATGGAGTCTGTGCTCTTTAGGAAGGGACTTAAAGTTCAAGTACTGCAATCTCCTTCTCAGCAGCTCCAGTGGCTTCTGTTCATCCTGTCATGTCAGATGAGGTGATGGAAAACTTTTTGCAGGAATAAATGTCCCTACTGTCAATTTTGATCAAGGAAATGCATCCTAAATGCATCTTAAAAGCAAGCTTAATTTAAATAACATCACTGAACAGTATAGCGTAGTGAAAATCTACAATATGTATAAATAGCCCACGTGTTATGTTTGTATGTTACAGTAAAATTCAAAGACCTAAATAGACATTTCAAAAGCATTCATTGTACATGTATTCTCCGACATTAGCTCCAGAAGTGGTAAACACTGTCACCTCACAGCAAGAAGGTCGCTGGTTCGAGTCTCAGTTGAATCAGTTGGCATTTCTGTGTGAAGTTCGCATGTTCTCCCCGTGTTGGTGTGGGTTTCCTACGTGTGCTCCGGTTTCCCGCACAGCCCAAACACATGTGATATAAGGGGAACTGAATAAACTAAATTGGCAGTAATGTATGTGTGAGAATGTAAGAGTGTATGGGTGTTTCCCAGTGATGGGTTGCAGCCGTAAGGGTATCCACTGTGTAAAACACATCCTGAATATGTTGGTGCTTCATTCCACTATGGTGACGCCTGATGAATAAAAGGACTGAGCCAAAGGAAAATTACAGAATAAATGTCTAAGCAAAACCCACCAGATACAAGGCATCAAACAGCATCATGGGTAATGTAGTTTTTCAACAATGTTGAATTAATGTGAACAGATGAGTTTAATGAAGTTAAAAGTGCTGCATGTTTGTTTTCATCTCTTTTAACCCTTAAAGACCTAGAGGTATTTTGTTGGCACCTAATGGGCCTATATTATTATTATTTTTTTAAAACAGTTTTAATTTTATTTTAGCAGTCAGACTCAAGTGTCATATATTATTTTAAACAGGAGAACCTGAAGTTTCAGTCTGTATCATTTAAAGGTCCAGTCTAAAACTTTTTTTGGTCCAAAAACATATGAACAGACAGAAAATATTCCAGAATTTTCCAGAAACGATTTTTAAAAAAAAGTGGCATTTTCTAGTAATTACAAACAAAACCTTATGAAGTTTGTTTTTCTTTCTTTAGAAATACATATTATGATGTTTTATACTTCCACAATAAATTTTATCTACATCCACCATTCCCTGAGCAAGTTATAGCAATTTATTTCAATGTTATTCCAAGGCGTTTTTCAATGGGGGGGGGGGGGGGGGGGGGTGCATTTATTTACTGACAATGTATTTGCCCAAAAGTTCTGGGAATGAACTAAACAGAAAAAAATGTTAAAAAATAACAGAACACTGAAGCAAATTTGACTTTTTCCAAATAATATATTTTTAGTTACCATAAACAACACCACTTATAATGAACAAATATAAAATAAGAAAATAATAAATAATGCGTCAAAGTCCAAATAAACATGGTGCAAATCCTCAGTAAATAAAATAGATATAAATATTTACCATACTATAAATAGTTACATAACGAAACTAGATTCAATATGGACCATCCTTAGGTTTTATGTGCCAGCATGGATATGGTTGTCTGTGGATATGGATATGGTTCGCGTGCAATGCAGACAAACAGCCCAACCTTCATTTGCGTCCTTTTAAAACAGCAAGAGCAGCACTTCGTCTTTGCTGTGTCACTGTTTTGTCATGTTTTTGTGCTGTTGTGCATGCAAAAGTACTTAGTATGAGAATTATTTCATGCAAAACTTTTTTTTGCGTTTTATTTAGCCGCGCGTAAATGTGCAGCCTATCTCTCATTCCGTGTTGTTCAAATAGTGATTGTTGGTTCACAAAGCGAAACCTATGCTTATTGGTTGAGATAGAGCGAGTTTGAACCAATCTGGGCATGGAGGAGGGACAATGCATCCATGTATCATGTCTGGTTTGTCCGGAGAGACTAGTGACCAGCGTTCCTTTGTCAAATCAGCATTGTCAAAATTTGATGACGTAACCACACTGATTCCGGAGCCTCTGAAAGTCTGTGAATGTAATGTGATGAAGCGCTGGAAAGCTGAGATTCTCTTCTTTATGTCAATCTTTGAATTGTATGAATCGGATCAGCGGATCAAAAGTTATTAAACATTTAAGAGCAATACTTATTTTAGCCGCGGGCGGCTGTCTCGGTCTTTAAGGGCTAAAGCATAAAAACAACATAATATGTTTGCAGATATTTAAGAAACATGCTGGAACATTCTTGTTTATCAGAAAAACAATGCTGAAGTCAGATATTCTGCTTTGAAAATGCATGTAACATGCCAGAACGTGTCTTTGTTTTGGTTAATTGCCAGTTTAGGCAATTATATTTTAACACCCGGGTTGCCTTGGTGGAAAACAGTGTGCATCTTTCTTTCTTTCTTTCTTTCTTTCTTTCTTTCTTTCTTTCTTTCTTTCTTTCTTTCTTTCTTTCTTTCTTTCTTTCTTTCTTTCTTTCTTTCTTTCTTTCAAGAAGGCTTTTAAAGCATGCGCCCATGACCAAAATGCGACCTCTAGCAGACAGTGGCAAACTCCGAAATGAGACGCAGATTCAGAGTTCCACATGAGGTAACTAATTAGCAAATAATATAAATATTACGAGTGTAAACATTAGGCGAGCAGGTTACATTGTAACCCCGTGTCCCAACAACATGATATGTGACCAGATTTTCGGTGATAAGACATTTGGCTGATGAAACATGACAGAAATGTAAATACAGGCATTCAGAAGCACAGAGTAGTGCACTCACTGCACTCCAACAAATGGTAAGGTTTATAATCTAATTAATACACATTAAACCTCTTTATCATTATTAAATGTAGATGCTGAATCACTATTATGTGTTGTTTTGCATTATTTCACAGTTCTGAAGTTCAATTTCAAATGGTTTATTTGGTTTCCAAGATCTGAGCTGAGCTATCAGCAGCTGCTTTCAGTACTATGGCAGTAAATGTCATGTGAAATGGCATTCAAAGTCACATTATTAGCATTTAACACTAAATAAAGCATATGAGATGTACCTGAGGTCATCATTGTCAAAGTTTGCTGTTCTTCAGCTGCAAGAATTTAAAACAGTTTCTAAAATATCAATTTGAGCCATTGGTTAAAACAAAAACTTTTAATATGGAGAATATTCCTTCTATCACATGCCATTGCTTTTATTTAAAACATTTAGGCTTTATAGTCAGGCACGCTCCTGTTAGTCCTCAATCTGGCAACCTGCGCTTGTATGTGTTTTGATCGAGGAATGCAATACCTATATCAACCACTGGGAGTCAAACTTACACACTGCAGCTTTAGCTTAAACCAGAGGTGCTCAATCCTGTTCCTGGGGATCTACCTTCCTGTACAGTTTAGCTCCTACCCTGATCAAACCCACCTGAACCAATTAATTATGACCTGAAATCCACTTGATAATTACAGACAGGTGTGTTTGATAAGGGTTGCAACTGAGAGAGAGATCTCCAGGAACATTATTGGCCAGCCCTGGCTTAAACAATTTGTATCAGGACAGCATGAAGAAGTTCTGTGCATTTTTTAAAGTCTATCTAAAACATGGTTTCCAGCAGAACTGTAGCTTAACATTTCTTGCCAAATTCCAAAAAGAAAAAAGAAAGCTTGAAACTAAAATTAATGCCCATATCTCCTATCTAAAAAAATGAAACCCACAATGTGTGATGACAGGTCCAAGAACCTCACAACAAACCTCTCCGGATAAACTGCACGCTGGTAAACTCAACACGATAATGACTGTCACACTGTTTTCTAGCTTCTCAACAGCTCATTAAATAAACATGAGGGTCTGACTCAAAACGGGGCATATTTGGGTGACGAGTCCACATGGTAGTCTGACTGTAAGTGATTATTTATCATTTCATTGCCAGGGCTGAAATACACGCTCGCAGAAGCCCTTTAATTAATGTATCGAGAGCTTTGAAAGAGCAAGGATGTCTGACTCAAAGAGGCAAATTAGAAGCAACGAAGTGCAGAAGCCATGTA
Source organism: Danio rerio (assembly GCF_049306965.1). Classification (NCBI taxonomy): domain Eukaryota; kingdom Metazoa; phylum Chordata; class Actinopteri; order Cypriniformes; family Danionidae; genus Danio; species Danio rerio. The sequence continues at coordinate 47,916,855 of NC_133194.1, forward strand.
GAGTCTGACATTAAAGCCATGCAGCATGGATGTCATTACATATGGAGACTAGATCAATAAAAGAGGAGATGAAAAAAAAAACCCCTTCGAGCAGGGCAAACAACTAGAAACAACCTAGTAACATGTTTCTATGTGTGTTTTTGCAGGAAAACAGAAATCGTGGAGGTGAATGTAATACATTAAATAGCTTTTTAAGACTCTTTCCATATATTTTAAGGCCTCATTGACAGGTTTAAAGGGGTCCTATTATGTCCTGTTTTACAAGATGTAAAATAAGTCTCTGATCTCAGCTCAAAATACAACAAAACCTTTTAGGTTTTGATGGCATTTTGGTGACTATTCAAATAAGATTGTGATTTTTTTTCCCAAAAGAGGGCGGAGCTACAGGTGCCTATGTGTCAGCATAGTGGCATATTCAAAAACGTCACTAATGGGCGGAGCTTCCCCCTCTGATGACACATACAACCGGAGAATGTCAATCAAAGTGTTTCTAAAGTGTTTCTTTTACCAAGTGTGGTTATAAAAAAATACAATTAATACATTTTTACCTTTAGAAACTGGTTGTATCGCCGCACAAATGTGTTTGAATTGCTTATAAAAGGGATTTTTATAACATAATCCTTTAACACCAGCAACACTTTAACTTAGATTTACAATATTGACTTGCATATCCAGCCCGATCTCACTTTGAAATAAAATTATTTTACATATTTAAAAAAAAAGGCTAATTCGTTCAAATATATATGATGTAATTTGTATAAAAATGTATGATTGTTAAAAGGAGATTTGCCACCAAACCCCACATCAAACCCTACTCCTCAATGGGGGATAAGCATTGAATGAGATTGCACAATTTAATACGAATTTGCCACTTAATTAAGTAGTTACAAATTGCCATAAGTTTGCATTGAGCATATCAATGTCTGTAAAAAGAACTACTGCAACTAAATTTCAGCAGTTGGTGAACGCGGAGAGATCAACAAATCCAGCAGGATGCAATAAACTACACTGACAGCTACACAATGATCTTTCTTTTTATAAAAGTCTAAAATCTCTTTATTCCGCAGAGATGGGTTCTGGCTGGAAAGGCATCCGCTGCGTAAAGACGTGCTGGATAAGTTGCCGGTTCATTCCACTGTGGCGACCCCAGACTAATAAAGGGACTGAGCTAAAGGAAAATGAATGAATGAATGAATGTATGAATTAATTAATTAATTAATAAAATCTCTTTGAACAAATACACTCACTGGCCACTTTATTAGGTACAATTAGGTCTAACTGTGGGCACAAATACCTTGTTGATGCCAGAGGACAGAGGATAACGGACAGACTACTCGTTACAACTGAAGTCTGCAGAAATGCATCTCTGATGACACAATTCATCCAACCTTGATGCAGATGGGCTACAGCAGCAGAAGACCACACCGGGTGCCGCTCCTGTCAGCTAAGAACAGGAAACGAAGGCGACCAAAATTGGATAATAGAATATTGGAGAAACGTTGCCTGGTTTGACGAGTCTTGATTTCTGCTGCCACATTCGGATGGTATGATCATAATTTTGGCATTAACAACATGAAAAAGCATAGATCCATCCTGCCTTGTATCAACGGTTCAGGCTGGTGGTGGTGGTGTAATGGTGTGGGGGATATTTTCTTGTCACACTTTGGGCTCATTAGTGCCAATTGAGCATTGTGTCAACACCATAAAGTGCAACTCAGACTGGTTTCTTGAACATGACAATGAGTTCACTGCACTCAAATGGCCTCTACAGTCACCAGATCTCAATCTAATAAAGCACCTTTGGCATGTGGTGGAATGGGAGATTCACATCATGGATGTGCAGCCGACAAATCTGCAGCAACTGCGTGATGCTAACATCTCAATATGAACCAAAATCTCTGAGGAATATTTTTCAGTACCTTTTTGAATCTATCCTACAAAGAATTAAAGCAGTACTGAAGGTAAAAGGGGGTCCAACCTGTACCTAATAAATTGGCCGGTGAGTGTATACTTATATAAAGAAAATATAAGAAATTAAATATCTTTGAAATCAGCACGTAAGTTTTTTTAAATACTTTTTAAGGGCCTTCATTTGTTTAATCTTGATTTATCATTTTTAAATACTTTTTTAAGACCCTGCAGACACCCTGTTGTGTGTGTGTGTGTGTGTGTGTGTGTACAAGTTTATGTGGTTTACAGACACACAAAGTTGTATAATGACATTGGTATGACTATATTACACTTGTATACATGGTTTACAGGAGTGTCACTGTAAACCATGTACAGAAATGTGTGCGCATGTGTTTGTGTGTGTGCTTGTTTTTATATCCCAGTGGGGACTTTAACCTGAATGCACACAAACTCATCGGGACTTATGTTACTGTGGGGACCAAAATAGGGGTCCCCTTAGGTAAACATGCTTATTAATCACACAGAATGTATTTTAAACATGTAAAAATGCTGATTTTTTTCCTGTGAGGGTCTGGTTTAGGGGTAGTGGGATTGAATATCTGCTTTGTACAGTAGAAACATCAGGAAGAGTCCCCACTGTGACATAGGAACAAGTCTCTCTGTGTGTTTTTGTGTGTCTGTGTGTGTTTGTGTCAGCAAGTGAGCTCCACCACTGAGAACTGCTGTACGTATGAAAGCAATCGCCCTGCTGGAATACATCTGGACTGCAGGGAGCGAAGTCAATTTGGAAGAGGAAGGGTGGAAAACAGGCAAACACACAGGCCGATGGCAGAGGCCTGAGAGCAGGGGGCAACATCTCGCAGCGCATTGTGCCGCATCTCCAGCTGAAGCGCTTGACATTTAAACTAGGGTCTGGAAATCCCCAAGGAAAGGCTCAACATATCTTCAGATTTGTGTGAGGGGGCTTGAATGAAAACATCAGCATGATTCAACATTAAGTGTGCAGCTTCCGCAGGGGCTGACATTTGCGTTTAAAGACTTAAGTAATCCCTGATACTCGCTGAGATATTGCTCGTGCCTACAATCACGAACATGCAGAGATGATGTGAAAGGTGCCACGATTGATAGCAAAGGAATAGCCTGATTTTCAGCAAATCAAACAGTTTAAAAACATTATAGTCTAAGGTGTCTTTTTTTAATATTCAGAATACATCAACGGATTAATCCAATTTAATCTGGTAAAATAATAAAAACAATTAAATATAAGACAAATATTATAGTAAATATATTCATTCATTCACTTTCTTGTCGACTTAGTCCCTTTATTAATCAGGGGTCGCTACAGCGCAATGAACCGCCAACTTATCCAGCACATTTTTACGCAGCGGATGCCCTTCCAGCCGCAACCCATCTCTGGGAAACATCCACAAACACTCATTCACACACACTCATACAATACGGACAATTTAGCCTACCTAATTCACCTGTACCGCATGTCTTTGGACTGTGGGGGAAACCTAGAGGAAAACCCACGCGAACGCAGGGAGAACATGCAAACTCCACACAGAAATGCCAACTGAGCCGAGGAGAGTAAATATATATGTAAATTAATATTGAACACTAATAAATACTCATATAAAGAGAGAATGACAGAAATAGAGCAAAGAAAATGATAAAATGACTCACCAATACACATGGACAGTGTTTAGTGCCTCAATCAGTTAGTGATTTGAATGAATCGGTTTAATGTATGATTAGGTTATGAGTCATAAACACAGCTGCTTGAGCCTTTCAAGAATTCATTTATGTTAAAGAAAGTGATTTGGTTGAATGAATCATTCGATGATTCGCTTAAAATAACAGTCAGACTGTCACGGTAACTAATTTATGGTTTAACCCAGATATAGTCACAATTGACAGCACTATTAACAATTTAACTATTATTTAACTAACACTATTATTTTATCAATTATTTAAATTAACAATTTTTTCATTCATTCATTCATTCAACTTTTCGGCTTAGTCCCTTTATTAATCTGGGGTTGCCACAGCGGAATGAACCGCCAACCTATTCAGCAGGTTTTTCTACAGCGGATGCCCTTCCAGCCGCAACTCATCTCTGGAAAACATCCACACACACTCATTCACACTAATACACTATGGACAATTTAGCCTACCCAATTCACCTGTACCGCATATCTTTGGACTGTGGGGGAAACACCCGGAGGAAACCCACGCGAACGCAGGGAGAACATGCAAACTCCACACAGAAACGCCAACTGACCCAGCCGAGGCTCGAACCAGCGACCTTCTTGCTGTGAGGCGAAAGCACTACCTACTGCGCCACTGCGTCACTTTTAATATTTTTTATTAGCTATTATTATTATTTTTTTAGCAACATTCAATATTAAACTATTAATAAACCCAAAGCACATGTAAAATTCTGATCTTGACTGTAAAAAATAGTAAACTTTGTTGTAATTATTGTTTTATCATAATTCTATTACAGTATGCTGTATGCCATATATTGTTTATTACAAACTAACATTTTAGTAATATTTTGGAAAATTGAACCAAATGAGCGAAATGACTCGAAAAAAGATTTATGCATCTCGATGAACGAGACTCAAAGATCTGAGTCAGCAAAATGATCCGAACTTCCCATCACTAGTGTCAGCATAGTGGCAGATTCAAAAACAAGATTGACAGCCTATGCTAATGAGGGAGAAATGGTGACTAATGGGCAGAGCTGTCAATAGCCCCTTTCACACAGTGATACCGGTAAATATCCGGAAAATTTCCGGAACGACTTTACTGGTAAATTCAAAAAAGTGCTGTTCACACAGAGGAGGACGTTACGGAATTTTTCCAGAAAAGAGCATTCACACATCCATCGCAAAATGCCAGTAAATTCTGACATCATTAACCAGAAATGACCTCTAAACGGCTGCGCTTGTGTTTGTAAACATTTGACTACATTACAAACTCTTCGGATGGATCAGTATTGAGTACAACTCTAATGAAAACATAGAGAAACACTTTCGCATGTTAAGATGTTCATGATATGTGTGTGTGCTGGCGCTATGGGCGCTCACTGGCACACGCAAAGCTTGAAGGTAAACAAACAACGGATTATCATAAACATTTTATCAATAATTATTTACACAGTTAGCATTAAGAAGGAACATATAAACAGTATCTGACTAACATCTAGCAGCTAAAGGTGTCTGGAAAAATATTCAAAGGCTTTTATTCTCATAAACCGCGCGCACGTGAATGCGTCTGACTGTTCTGATTGGCTAAAGCAGGTGTCTCACGTCAGCACGTTCTAGACGTGGACGCGCTCTTTCCGGCAATCTTCCTTCTGCATTCACACAGCGCAGCATTCCGGCAAATTACCAGTAATGTTACAACTTCTCTTTACGGAAAATAGCCAGAACGAATTTACCGGTATTTTCAAAAAGGGCCTGTTCACACATACAACCTTTCCGGAAAATGGCCGGTAATTTTCCGGAAAGGTCTGTATGTGTGAAAGGGGCTAATGATTCAACAGAGAATTGAGAATGTGGCAACAGAAACTAGACCTGTGTACATATTAATACCTAAAAAGTACAAATGGTTACCGGATAGTACCTTAAAGGTACAAAGGTGTACAAAATTATACCTTTAAGGTACATGCATGCAAAGTAAAAAAGTTTATCTTTATATACCTCCCCCATGACAGCTTTTGTACTTTTATCACTGAGAATGTAGCATGTTTTGGCATGTTTTCAAGTGAAACAAATTGATAAAGGGACTGCATCAGTTTCACATTTACAAATAAAAGTAACAATTTCAACATCTTTTCCCAGAGATGGGTTGCGGCTGGAAGGGCATCCGCTGCGTAAAAACTTGCTGGATAAGTTGGTTCATTCCGCTGTGGCGACCCCGGATTAATAAAGGGACTAAGCCGACAGGAAAATGAATGAATGAATAAATTTCAACATCTGATATTAAGATTAAGTGAATGTTTATATAAATCCATTTAAGTGGTACCGTATCAATTACTACTTCGTAAGTAAATTATAATTACTCCATGAGAAGCAACGGCAAGCATCCGCACACCCCTGTAAACCACATTCACAATAGATAATAACAGCCTGTGGAGCCGCAGCAATGCTGTGAAGCAACCAAACATGCAGACTTGAGAAAAAGTCGCAAATTAATGTAAATAATGGCTCAAATTACACCTTTCACTTCACACATGTAATTTCCAGAACAATCTCATTTTCCCTGGCGCAAGAAACGATGTGGTGACGACGAAACGCGTAGGAGGACAGACAGATCTGAGAAAACTTTAATGAGACCACAGACGTGACTTCCTCTCGCTGGCACAAATCAAATTATTGCAGAAATCGATGCGCGCTCTTAGCTGCTAGCTCATGGATGTAGGACGGCGACTCTTTTGACGGGTTTTAAGAGGTGAGGCTCTGGATCCTGTCACTACTCTCTCAAAACTGCAGCGCACTGAGAAAAGCCAATTAGCCAAGGAGCCTCTAAGAAAATGAAAAAGGAGAGCTTTTCATTCCTAATTATTGGTCGTATCAGGAAAGTCATTTAAGAAATGCCAAATGTCGCCACGGGTCAGATAGGAGGAAAAAAAAGAGTGCTTTTCTGAGTTCTGGACTTGTAGAGAAAGTATAAAAAAGGATTACAATAAATACACTTACAGTGCATGTGTTTATGCAACTATTAGCAATGATTATGCCAGCCAAACCTTCTGAAAAATGTCAAATGGTCTTTTAGTAATTAGAGGGATTCACATTTTCCCTTACTACACCAGCAGTGAAACCTTTATTCCCCAATACACTGGTGTGATTTTTCTAATGTTATGAGATGGTCATAGTGAAAAGCTTAGTTTTTTTATTTCTATTTACTCTATGAACAGCAGCTACGCTGATTATTTTCTCAGTTCTCTATTTTCACCTGGGGATATTCATCCCGATATTCAATGCGAGATTGTGCAGGGCCATTGATGTGATCCAAGATCTGTGAAGAAATGATGCTGACTAGTGAGGACTTTTAGGGTGCTTTCACTCCTGCCTTATTTAGTTCGATTGAATCACACTAGAGTTCGTTTTCCCTCTTGGTAAGGTTTGTTTGGGCAGGTGAGAATGCAGCAATCGTACTCGAGTGCGCACCAAAAGCGGACCAAATAAGTGTACCGAGACCTGCTTGAAGAGGTGGTCTCGGTACACTTTCAAACGAACCCTGGAGCGGTTTGTTTGTGGTGAGATTATGATCCGTACTAAAACAGGTCCAACCACAAAAAGCACTGCGCTAATCCAGCTGGCCGATGCACTGTGCATTATTGGATATGGAGGAAAAATGTTTGTTGACAGTGTTTTACCAACAGAGAGAGAGAGAGAGGGAAAAATATTACCTGATGGATCGTTGGTAATATTTCCACAAGATGACCATGTCGCAGTTTAGCTAAATTAATTCAACCATTGTTTTAATACAACTGGAGCCGCGCTTCATTCTCAAAATATATAGTTTGTCTAAAGTAGGGATACAATCAGGGCCGGCGCGTCCATAGAGGCGACCTAGGCGGCCGCCTAGGGCGGAAGTATAGAGAGGGCGGCATCTGCGAAACCTCCCTTACAACCCGCGTCCTCTATTATGTCCGCGACACCTCCCTCACCACTCGCGTCCTCAGTTATATCTGTGCATAGGGCGGCAGAATTGAGGTCCGCAACACCCGCGCATACTCAGTTATATCCGCGCATAGTGCGCTGGAAAAGAGGTCCGCGACACCTCACTTCATTTTCATAACCGGTCACTTTCGTTTTCACATTGGGGTTGAGGGCAGCATGATCGTCCTCTGCCTAGAGCGGCAGTTCAGCTTGCTCCGGCCCTGGATACAATCAGTCAGCACAGTCGTCCCTCCAGAGTAAAAACGACATTTTGTGTCTGCCGGTCTGTTTACTTGCGGGAGTTCATTAGCATTTTCCCGCACGTGAATTCTGACCAATCAATAAGCAGTTTAGGAACTATATTTAACAACATCTGGCCAATGAGAGATGTGGATTTTGTCAGATTTGTTTCAACTGGTTCGGACCAAAGCCAGCAGTGTGGTGTGAAAACGACCCAAAGACGGCAGAAAATGCAACAATGTATCATTTATTGTCCTTGGTCCAGATCAAATGAAGCGAACTACAGATGTGAAAGCACCCTTAGAATCCTCATAATCCTGGACCGGGCCGTATCCTGAGCAGATCCTATGGCAGTCATGGAGGAGTGGAGAGCATGAGAAAGACGTCAGTGATTCTTAAAAGACCACAGTGACGGATCTCCGCATTGATCCCGCGGGCCATCTTGAACAACTGCCGGTGACCTACTTACACCTCCAGTTTCTCCACTTAGCCTTCGGCGCCCAGACTGCAGCTCTGTGCAAGAAGTTTGATCAGAGGAGAAATGGTCATGACCAAACTGAGTCTGGTTTCAAGGTTTTTTCTTTCTTTCACTTTCGTCAATTGGTGAAGTTTGTTTCTCGCCACTGTCTTGCTTAATTCTAGGACTGCACATCGATGGATTTGCTCTGCAGTGTTTGGGCTTTCAGCAGTGAAAATTAAACCACACTGAACTAAACTGAACTTCAACTGTGAAAACTGGACTGACACTGTTTCAGTTTACTAGAACTTCGACTAGAACTGCTTTGACAAAATCTACATTGTAAAATCACTATAAAAATAAACATGAGCTGTATTGTGGTACTAGGTTTATGTTATTCTCATAAGCAGCCTGAATGTTGATGTTTCTCCCACTGACAAGTGTATAAATCAGATGCATATAGTACTATTTGTTCTGCCTTTTACAAATGTTGCTTGTCAGATGGTACGATCCGATCCTAAAGATATCTTTGTGGAAAGCAGGGACAGACTGTGTGATTTCAATGGTTGATAGTTCTGGAACTGTACATCACACATCTTTAAGCCTTTGTGCTAAAGATATTGGTGTTAGGCTTAAAATAAGGCCATCACAGTGTTTTTTAGTCCACTGAGATAGCTGTTTTTCTATGTAAACATTGTTGATGGACTTGTTTGAATCTTGCATCAAATCTTGCATCTTTAACAGGGTTTCAAGCATGAGATGGGGTTTTGAAAAGGCAACAATCAAGTTAAAAGCCAATCCTGAGCTAACTTTATATTACAATCTTGAGTCGATTATATTAAAGTTACTTATTTTAAGGGATGTGTTGTGTTATGTAAGGGTGTACATTTGCTTTTGATAATGGTGGGGACCAAATTTAACACCCCAGCCCCATTCTCCATCCCTAACTAAAAGGCAGTTTAATAAAGAATTCCGTTTACTGAGGGTTTATGTGCATCATCACTTAGCGCAGTGTTTCTCAACCACGTTTCTGGAGGACCACCAGCTCTGCACATTTTCACCACTGCCGCCACTGGCTTGCTTGGTTTTGAGACTTGTGGAGCTGCGCATCCATGGATTTGCTCTGTAGTGTTCGGACTTTCAGCAGTAAAAATGAAACCGCACTGAACTGAACTAGGGTGACGTGGTGGCGCAGTAGGTAGTGCTGTCACCTCACAGCAAGAAGGTTGCTGGTTCGAGCCTCCGCTGGGTCAGTTGGATTGAGTTCTTTTTATTTTTTTAGTTTTACTGTGGTCAAACTGCTACATTTACTCAAATGAATTAAGTTCACAGCACTCATTAGGATTAGTTTTTGAACTTAAATGGTTTGTTGCAATTGGTTTCCTCAAATGGTTTGAGTTACCTTCACTTTTTGGGCTTTCCATTGTATTAAAGTGTTAATAATAATACAAATAATAATAATAATAATAATAATAATAATGATATATAATAATAATAATAATAATAATAATAATAATAATACAAATAATAATACAAATAATAATAATAATAATAATAATAATAATAATAATAATAATAATAATACAAATAAGCATAATAATAATAACAACAACAATAATAATATTATTAATAATAAAAACAACAACAACAATATTAATGAAAATAATAATCAAAATATTAATAATAATAATAATAATAATAATAATAATAATAATAATAATAATAATAAAAATAATAATAATAATAATTAAAATAATAATTATACTACTACTACTACTACTACTACTACTACTACTACTAATATTAATAATAATAATAATAATAAAAAAAAATAATAATAGTTATTATTATTATTATTATTATTATTATTATTATTATTATATCATTATTATTATTATTATTATAAAAACAACAACAACAATAATAAAACCAACAACTAAAATAATAATAATAATAATAATAATAATAATAATAATAAAACAATATAAAAAAGCTAATTTGGATTAAAATAATTATAATACTTGTAAATGGCCCCATAATGCTAAGATTCATACATGTTCCTCTAAGCCCATGATCTAATTATACAGCTGAATTCAAATCTGCTCGTGTTCCTGCCAGAGAGAGATTTGCTTAGCATTCGTCATGTGAAACATGCATGCACAATTGATGCATCAGTTATGCAATGACATTTGAGTGGCAAGCTTGATGAGCCTGTATAGGTTTAGAAATGCATTCTGAAAAATGGATATACACAGCATAAATGAATACACCCCATGTTGAAGCTGTATATTTTGAATAATTTCTCAGGGAATGTAGATAATATGTTTTGCTGCCTTTGAACAAAACACATTTAATAAACAGATATATTAGTCCCACTTTATATTGTTCCGCTTATACCTGTGAACTAGATGTTTAAGTAGTATGTAACTACAGTGTATGTACACACTGGTACATAGCATTTACTTGAGTAATACTGGTGTAACTACTCACATGTAACATCACACTGAATAGTATGTGTAAGCTTAAATGTTTAACAGGACATGTGACAACTCTAAAAAAAGTACACATCTGTAACAAGAATTACATAAGTGCATTGTGTAACCATAAAATGTACTTGCAGGTGTTTTCCCACTTCCACACCTGTTTGCATACCCAACACAATCTCACGGCAATTCGTAACTTTTTCATTTAGTGGCTAATTCGTATGAATTCGTACGATCTAGTTCGTACAATTTAGTACGATTTGCTTATCCCCCAATGACGGTTGGGGTTAGGGGTGGGGTCAGGTGCCACGCCTCCTTTTTAAAATCGTACCATTTCGTACGACTGAACTCGTAAGAATTCGTACGAATTAGCCACTAAACTGGCAAAACGTAAAATACTTATGTTTTCTCGTGAGATCAGGCTGGCATACCAGAATAAGAATAGTAGAACTAACCCTGCATTAGAAGGTTTTACCTTGTGATATCGGTGTAATTACAGGGTAAATCCTCAAGAGGGGACTGGCAGCAAACTCAGATTGCACTGCATCGAATGCTTTTTAATAGCCTCCCCTAACCCCACCCCTCACAATGATGTCACTCACTCCATTGAGTGCGTTGTGTCTGACATTTCATCGCTGAGAAAAGCAATCTCAACTTGCATCATAAAGGCTGCATCCAGATACTATTGAAATCCTCAGGAACTGCCCACTCAATATGAAGTGTAACCTGGTCACAAATTACAATGTACTATATAAAACCTAAACCTTTGTGCAACTGTTTACCAACAGCAAACTCCTGCCAAAAATTATAAGTGTATATATACAAATGCCTTATGCTTAGATGTTGTTCTAAGGTAACTTGTAGAATCACAACAGTAATTTAGGGTTTATTAAGTTATTATCATCAGTCAATATTAATCAGTTGTTATTATTAATAATAAAGGGGTAGTTTACCAAAGATTGTGTTATTAATGTCCTGTTAATTAACTTATACATACTATTCAGTGTGTTGTTACATGTGTTACATCAATAATGGTAGGGACCTAATTTAACACCCCAGCCCCATTCCCTATCTCCAACTAAAAGGCAGTTTAATAAAGAATTTCGTTTACTGAGGGTTTATGTGCATCATCACTTTTCTCAACCACGTTTGTGGAGGACCATCAGCTCTGCATATTTTCACCACTGCCGCCACTGGCTTGCTTGGTTTTGAGACTTGTGGAGCTGCGCATCCATGGATTTGCCCCTTAGTGTTCAGACTTTCAGCAGTGAAAATTATACCGCACTGAACTGAACTAGGGTGACGCGGTGGCGCAGTAGGTAGTGCTGTAACCTCACAGCAAGAAGGTTGCTGGTTCGAGCCTCGGCTGGGTCAGTTGGATTGAGTTCTTTTTATTTTTTGAGTTTTACTGTGCTAAGGTAAATTGTAGAATCACAACAGTAATTTAGGGTTTATTAAGTTATTATCATCAGTCAATATTAATCAGTTGTTATTATTAATAAAGGAGTAGTTCACCAAATGTCCTGTTAATTAACTTATACATACTATTCAGTGTGTTGTTACATGTGTGTAGTTACCAGTATAAGACATGCTATGTCACACACTGTAGTTAAATACAAGTTCACAGCTATAAGCGACACCTAATATAAAGTGGGACCTAAATATTTATTAAAATAACATTGTAGTCACTGAACATGTTTAGAAAATGAAAGATAATACATTTAAACCCAAGCAAACCATTGCAAAAAATAAATAAATAAATAAAAAATACAAACTAGACAAATTTTAACTAAATTTTTTTGTTTCTCTTGATTTTTCTAATTTTTTATTAATTATTTACCCCTAAAACATAAATTGAAGCTGCTAATTTTTACACCATTACTATATACTGTACAAGTTATTTAAGATTATTTAATTTAAGATTAGCTCGAGAGTCGGCTTCAGTACTGACTAAACTAATGTATATGCACAAATTTAATATTGACTTAATATTTGATTAAGATTGTGAGGGGTGAACTCATATATGCTGATATTAATATATATATATTGCAGCATCATACCGACTATATCAGTTCAGTTATGCATTCGGTGATCTAGCGAATGTTTTACGAGTGACAGATTTTTTTCTCAAGGGCTCTAAAAAGCGTGAAATGGACTTTTTTCCCGTCTGCTGCCTTTGACGTCACAACTCATGCACTGGAAAGATAGTTGCTAAGGGCTCGGGACTGGGCACGTTCTTGTGGTAATATTGAATTCAATTAAGCATGGCAAAAATGCATTAAAGAAAGACACATCTAACCGGTCACCACAAGTGTTTGTTTACCCATCGCTGGAATGCTGGAATAAATAAAACCAGTCAATGTGCCACGTACAACTTTCTGCCATCTTGACAATGGCCTGGAAAGGGGTGCCTAGCTGATGTGTTTAGAAGATGACAGATATTGTGTTTCCCCGACACCTGTTGCTGACATAATAATAATCACAACACAACCTGCTCATCCTTTCTCCATTACTAGATATTGGTTGGCGTTCATAGATGAGACACGTGGATTTTGGTTTGCAAAAATATAATGGTGCCGAGTAATTGATGCACTTCATTCATTTTCTTTCAGCTTAGTCCCTTTATTCATCAGGGGTCACCACAGCGGAATGAACCACCAACTTATCTAGCATATATTTTACACAGCAGATGCCCTTCCAGCGGCAACCCAGTACAGGGAACATCCATACATGCTCTTTCACACTAATACACTATGCCCAATTTACTTCAATTCACCTATAGCGCATGTGTTTGGACTGTGGGGGAAACCAGAGCACCCAGAGGAAACCCACGCCAGCACTGGGAGAACATGCAAACTCCACACAAAAATGCCAACTAGCACAGCCGGGATTCAAACCAGTGACCGTCTTGCTGTGAGGGCACAGTGCTAAAAACTGAGCCACTGTGTTGCCTAATACCAATTAATATTGCTTTTTATAAAACCTCAGTTGCTGCAATACAACAAGGTAATAATAACATATTATAGTGCAATTACACAGAGTCATTTTAATCTCCCATAGCCAGACTAGACTAGTCATATAGAAATGTGATACTGTATATGCAAATATATGCAAATTATATAAATGCTATGCAAGTTAATATTTGGATTTCACATATATAAATGATGTCATATATGCAAAATATAGCAAAATTGTCATACATTTTGTTTAACCATTATAATTGCAAATATGCAATGATATCTTCAAATACTATAAATTAAGTATAATTATGTTCACATATGTTCATTTACAGCCATATATGAACACATATTTAAATCCAAAAGTCAGAATTTTTTGCCCCCCTGATAAGTTTTTCCCCAGTTTCTGTTTAAGGTAGAGAAGATATTTTTTTAACACATTTCTAAGCATAATAGTTTTAATAACTAATCTCTAATAACTGATTTATTTTATCTTTGCCATGATGACAGTCAAATATATTTGATTAGATATTTTTCAAGACACTTCTATACAGCTTAAAGTGACATTTAAAGGGTTAACTAGGTTAATTAGGTTAACTAGGCAGGTTAGGGTATTTGGGTAAGTTATTGTATAACAATGGTTTGTTCTGAAGATTTTTAGAAAAAATATATAGCTTAAAGGGGCTAATAGTTTTGTCCTTAAAATAGTGTTTAAAAAATTTAAAACTGCTTTTATTCTAGCTGAAATAAAACAAATAAGATTTTCTCCAGAAGAAAAAATATTATGAGACATACTGTGTAAATTTCCTTGCTCTGTTAAACATCATTAAACATCATTGTACAAAAACATATGCATGTGCACTATATATATATATATATATATATATATATATATATATATATGGTAATATTTTTGGTGCATTTGAACAAAACTGATTTTTAATTGTTAACCAGATATATTTATTTAAACAATATGTTTGTCCACTGAACACATATAGAAATAGAAAAACAATCCGTTTTAAATCAGGCTAAATATCGCAACAAAAAAAATAAACTATATTTTAGACATTTTTTTGTTTCTCCAGATTTTTTGTATTTTTTATTTTCTTTTTTATTTAATATTTTTTCCCTAACCAATAAATTAAGTGTACTCATTTTAGGACCTTTATCATCGGGTTTTTTAGACTAATCAATACTAATCTAATATATACGTACAAATAAAATATTGTATAGCATATACAAATACGGTTTCCCCCACAGTCCAAACACATGCGCTATAGGGGAGTTGGATTAACTAAATTGGTCGTAGTGTGTGAGTGTTTCCCTGTACTGGGTTGCAGCTGGAAGAGCATCCACTGTGTAAAACATATGCTGGATAAGGTGGCGGTTCATTCTGCAGTGCCGACCACTGATAAATAAGGGACTAAGCCGAAGGAAAATTAATGAATAAATGAATACTCAAAACGTAATACTCTGACTAGGAACATATTTTGATTGAGTAATTAAAAAGAAAGTGAAAATGCTGTCTATACACACTTCCCCTCTATTAGAACAAATTTCTTTTTTGAAAAAAAAAATGAATGAATAAATTTAAAATATTGATTTTTGTAGGGTGTATTTTTATATATACTTTTCCAATGGTTTAAAAATATATGTACACAGCCTTTTTTACACAAATTACCTGTTATATATGTGCAACCCAAATATGAACATAAATGTAACTTACATATATTGCCATTTTTATACATGGGGAAGCCTAAAAACAACTGAAATGATATCTTATTCTTTCCTCTGTAGTGTAAAAGGGCTTCCAAAACATTTCCAGCTATTAGATTTGCAGCCCTCTGCAGGTAAAATCCACAAACAGCTGGAACAAAGTCATCCACACATTCACACGGCCCGAGGCATCAAGCCAAGCTCTCCAAAACAATACAGACTATAAAAAGTCCCCATACGGCCAAAGTAATATTTTAAAAGGCCACAGGAGATGACATTAACCTCCCGCCTCCTTTACCACAGTGCCATAAACCAACGTCAAACCATGTGACACGGACTCGATTAAGTATTCAGGATGAAAATGAACTGTTGAACATGCACAGTGATGATGCATCTTAATTATGAAGACGATAAGCGTGCCTAATATCAACATTCCCAGCACGCACAATCAACCAGATAAAGTGAAGGGCCGTAACTCAAAAATTTCGCTTTAAATCTTGCTGGACTGGAGGAAAAAGCTCTCAAGGTGACTTTGAGACAGGTAAAACTGATGAAGTTGCATTTTGCATATCTCAAACTGCGTGGACACGCTCCCAAAATAGAGCGCGCTAATTTAAAATGTTTGCCATTTTAATTAGATTGTGCTCTGAGATTGCGTTATCTGATGAACTTAAGGGGGGGGCCGTCGTGATTCAGAGACATTTGAGCCGGAACAGAGTAGAAAATCATTACATAACACACTGGTTTAAATAGGTTATTCTGGTGGTCCAATTTCACGACAATCGGTGGAGGAGCTAAAAACTAAAAAGCTTTATTCAATTAGAAGTTATAAGATATACTTCTAAGAATTACAGCTAGCTTGGGGCATTTACTTTAACTTGATATTTCAAGTAAATTTCATGCAATGTAAGTGGAAATTATTTAAAGCAGGCACCTTTTTTATTTGCATTGGATAAAACACATTAAAGAAAAGGCAGGTAAAGTGCAGTAAATTCCACAAAAGCACTACCATTAAAATGTAAAGAAGTTATGTGGAACCCATATTTAATGCACACATAATTTAACGTATTTTGTTTTCAATTAAAATTAATCATTAATAAAAATGCAATAACGTAATTTAGAGTATGATGTATATGCTTCCCATATGTTAAAGGATAAAATAATTTTAAAAAATAAAAAATAAAAACAAATTAACTAAAAGTCCATATACTTATTATTGTTATGTTCAATCTAATAAATGATTTTTTTGTAAAAAATAAAAACATAAATAAAAATAATAAATAAATAAATAAATAAATAAATAAATAAATAAATAAATAAATAAATAAATAAATAAATAAATAAATAAATAAATAAATAGGTTATTATGGAGAATTATTTCCACAACAGTGAGCAGAAAAAGCTAAAATCTAAATGCAAGCAGACAAGTAAACAAAACAAAAGAAAACAAAAGAAAACAAAAGAAAACAAAAGAAAACAAAACAAAACAAAACAAAACAAAACAAAACAAAACAAAACAAAACAAAACAAAACAAAAAATATCTGTACACTTATGAAAGGGAAATGTTATATGTTTAAACTAATAAAATATTTTTATGTAAAAATAAATAAATAAATGAAGTAAATTAAAAAAAGTTATTGTGCAGGAACATTTTGACAACAGTTAGTGGACAAAGTTAAAATCTAAATTTGAGTCAGCGAGCAAATAAAATAAAATAAAATAAAATAAAATAAAATAAAATAAAATAAAATAAAATAAAATAAAATAAAATAAAATAAAATAAAAATAATTAAATTAAATTGAATTATAT
This sequence comes from Danio rerio, assembly GCF_049306965.1. Taxonomy (NCBI): domain Eukaryota; kingdom Metazoa; phylum Chordata; class Actinopteri; order Cypriniformes; family Danionidae; genus Danio; species Danio rerio. The sequence continues at coordinate 47,934,105 of NC_133194.1, forward strand.
TAAATGCATACAGTATTTATATATATTTAAAAGATAAGATAAAATGCTTCTTATATGTTTAAGCTAAAAAGATAAAGTAAAATATTCATGTCAAAATTACACATACCCTGCTTATTAAAATGCATCAATGAATAAGAGATCAAACTAAAAATACTTATACATTAACAGTTCAAAAACAAACAAATATGTAAAATCTAGCAGTTTGAGAGATAGAGGCAATGTATAAAAATGTGTGTTATCTAACTAAAAGACTTATCGTGATCCAGCGACATTTCAGCTGTGACAAAGTAGAAAAAGATAAAATCTAAATGTGAGACAGTGGGCAAATAAAATAAAATAAAATAAAATAAAATAAAATAAAATAAAATAAAATAAAATAAAATAAAATAAAATAAAATAAAATAGTATTTTAATTTATTCAATTCAATTAAATACCTATATACATTTAAAAGGGAAGATAAAATTGTTCTAATATGTTTAAGCTAATAAAATTAAATATATATGTATTTATATATTCCAAAAATACACATACTCTGCGCTTATTAAAATGCATCAATTAATAAGCGACCATACTAAATGTACTTTGGAAAAATGGACAAATAGGTCAAATCTACAAGTTTAACAGATAGAGGCAAAGTATAAAAATCTAAAGTTACATTGAATTAGACTTAGCATTATGTAACTTAAAGAACCACCGTGATTCAGCAACATTTCAACCATAAAAGAGTAGAAAATCATTACATAACAAACTGATTTAAATAGGTTATTGTGTTGGGACTTTTTCACAAGCTCAAACTTTAAAAAATAAAGAAGCTAAAATCTCTTTATGCTTTATTAAATTAGACAGCACACTTCTAAGAAATACAGCTTAGCTTGAGGCATCTAGTATTTTAAACATCCTTGCTTCAGTTTACTCTATGTCATATAGTCACAAGTAATTTATGATATTAATATTACAGCGCTCCCAATTCTGGAAAAAAAAATGGGCTGTTATTAATTTATGGAATCATCTAATATTAAAATATGGCAGGGTTTATTTGTGGTGGTGCCAGAAATCCGAGGAATGAAAATCAAGGGGTCAGAATCCATCCAGGTTTCTGTCCAGATGAGTCCTCTAGGTATCCGTGTCATTCTTTCTTCATTACCGAAAATAACCCTCCAACCAAATCTGAAAACAGCTATTATTTATATCTGCTGTCTATGAAAGGGAAACAACATATGCGAGGGGAACTGGAGGGAGAAAAGAGTAAATGAGCTTTGAGGAAATTGGCAGAGATGCTCGGCATGAGGCGGCTCCGATTCGAGGAAACCCAGATTTCTCCAACAGCTATTTTTCCACTTGAAAACCACGAATGGCGACCGCAAAACAAGCCTCCCTTAGCGAAACAATGAGGTTGAAAATATATCACTGACTGTACTGAACGCATATCAGTGGAGCTGTGAAATATGATGATGTACAGTTCTAGCCAGAATTATTAGGCCTCTGTGAATTCTTTGTGTTCTTTAAAATATTTACTGACTGATATTTAACAGAACGATGACATTTCTTTAATGTTGTATATTTGTTCTTATTTTTCTGTAAAAAAAACAATACCTGTTAATGAACAGCTTTTGTAATTCACAAGTGTTTTGTATTTATTTACGGTGAGGAATTGCCTTATGGGATGTTGATCTCTGCTTTGTCGACTTTTGATGTTGAAAATTCGAATCTGCAGTTTAATAAAGAGACTTTTATAAGTGACATTTTATTTGTTTGAAATAATATCATGTATACGAAATAATATATAGAGAAATAAGTCTGTGATATCACAAGCAAAAACCTAAATAGGAGCCAGTGAGCCAATAAAATAAAATAAAATAAAATAATATAAAATGAAATGAAATAAAATAAAATAAAATAAAATAAAATAAAATAAAATAAAATAAAATAAAATAAAATAAAATAAAATAAAATAAAATAAAATAAAATGAAATGAAATGAAATAAAATAAAATAAAAAAATAAAACAACTACAATGACACAATTTTAATTAAATTAAATATCTGTATACGTTTAAAAAGTAAACAGGAAAAAATAAACGTGGATCACAAAATATGGAAAACTGCTAATTTATGGAGATTATTACAGCGTGTAATAAAATAAAATAACAAACTACAAAAAATGACAACAATTAAATTAAATATCTGTATACTTTTAAAATGTAAACAGAACAAAAATATATATTTTTACAGTGTGTAATAAAATAAAATAAAATAAAATAAAATAGTAATTAAATTAAATAAATTAAATTAAACATTATACTTTTAAAAATAAACAAGATAAAAATAAACATGAATCACAAAATATAGAAAACTGCTAATTTATGGATATTTTTACAGCGTGTAAAATAAAATAAAATAAAATGTAATTTAAATAAAATTAAATAAAATGAAATTACAATAAAAAAATTACAAATAAAATAAAATTAAATTAAATTAAACATTATACTTTTAATAAAATAAACAAGATAAAAATAAACATTATGGAAATACTGGTATATGGAAATTGCTAATTTATGTATATTTTACAGCGTGTAATATAAAAAAAAATAAAATTTCATTTAATTTAATTTGAAATAAATAAAAATAAATAAATAAAAAATAAATTATAATAATAAAATAAAATAAAATATATATTTTTTTAATATATGGAAAACTGCAAATTTATGGATATTTTTTACAGTGGTAAGGACTATTCATTGTTATTAGGATTATTATTTTTATCACTGTTATTATAAATATTAATAAAATCTACTTATTTATATGTGATGATATTTCTAATTAACTTACAACTTCAGAGCAATTTTTTATTAGTATTGAGAAATACAAAAAAGGGGGCACTGTCGCCTCACTGCAAGAAAGTCGCAGGTTCAAGTCCCAGCTGGACCAGAGTGCATGTCTGTGTGTCGTTTGCTGTGTGCTCCGGTTTCCCCCACAGTCCAAACACATGAGCTATTTGAATAAACTTGGCCGTAGTGTACGAGTGTGTGTGTGAAATAGTGTGTATGGGTGTTTCCCAGTACAGGGTTCCAGCGGTAAGGGCATACGCAGTGTAAAACATATGCTGGATAAGTTGGCGGTTCATTCCGCTGGGGCGACCCCTGATGAATAAAGGGACAAAGCTGAAACGAAAATGAATGGATGAGTATTAATGAAATATACAACACTAATATTAATGAATTTGAATGTTTATTAACAGGTACTTAATAAAGTGCCAATATAAATTATTAATTGATCTTAAATACAGCATAATGCAGCTTTTTCAAACTAAAAATGACCTAAAAAACTAAATTCTTACCTTTTTGGGGGGCAACTTCATATGTTCATAAATTTGTAAAAACAATTAATTTAACTTAAACAATTTATGTTGGGATGACATGAAGGAATTGTGTGGAACCAAGCTTTTTTTTAACCGTGTACTATGATATACTGTGATTTTAGATAACTTACTGTATATCATGATATGCTATTTTTGTAAAATCGCCCAGCTCTGAGAATAATGAGCCAGAAAGTCTCAAAAGCAGAACAGTGAACTCGACCTGTTGTGGGATTTTGACAAGGCAAAGGGTCAAACGTATATACCGCCTCCTCTGAATCTGCGCCATTGGCTGTCATTGAGGGACGGCGACTTCCCTCTGGCGCTTCAGGACGGGCTTTGATGTCATTTCTTCATTCACAGAAGCTGACCTATAAAAGCCTGGCGCTGTACTTTGGTCATAGACATTCTGATGAGGGCAGAGGTTTAGGTCCAACATGTCTAGGAAATTTGCCAGTCTTCTGGTAAAAATAGCACAGGCATAAATATGGACACACTGGATCTAATTACAGTACATCACAGTCTCCTTCAATGCTTTTGAATATAGAAAGTGCCCTGAAAAAATGATATGATCAATAAGTCATGTTAAAGTGCTTTTATTTTACCTTATGAACAGAGGTTAACCATGTTTCAGCATCATTTTTTAAGGCATAGGAGATTCAAGTTGACGTTTGAAGTTATTTTAATGCAATAATATTTAGAGGAGCAATCTTGTTTTGGTATTTGCAGCGGGTGACACATATAACACAAGGTAAAATACAGAAAACTTCATTCATTTATTTTCCTTTTCTTAATCTGTATTTCAGAGATCACCACAGTGGAATGAACCACCAACTATTCCAGCATATGTTTTACACTGCGTCCTTTCTAGCCACAACCAAGTACTGGGACACACTCATACACTCCTATAGCGAATGTTTTTAGACTGTGGGGGAAAACTGGAGCACCCAGAAAATACGAATGTTAACACGGGGAGAACATGCAAACTCCACACAGAAACGCAAACTGGTTCAGCCGGGACTCAAACTAGCAACCTTCTTACTGTGAGGTGACAGTGCAAAATTTTACTTAAGAAAATTTTACTTAAGTAAAGATAAACTTTACTTCAGTAAAGATAAAACATTTCACTTGTTTTATGGTCAAAATGTATATAGAAACCATAATAAATAAACAAATTAAATTCAATTAATTGTCAAATTATGGATGAAGCTGTTCTGCTTTCATGAAACAGAAATACAACATAATCAAATGTATAAATGAATGGCACACTGTACTGAATCATAGTTTAACAGATTAAAAATGGACAAATAGATATACACTAGGAGTTTGAAAAATAGTGGCAATGTAAAAGTAGGTGTATAAAAATATAAAATTGCTATATTTAGGTTGCATTAATAACTTGGGTACTGTACTGTCATCAAATGATTCTTGCTCTAATAATTTCCTAAACTGTAAAGTGTTTTGGTATTCACTCATACTAAATGACATCCAGGCTGGCTTCCGTAAATCATCCCAATAAATTAAAAATAATACATTAAAATAATAAAAAAATAAAAAATAAAAGCCATTATTTTTCTCAGAAAAAAAAACATTGACCTATAAACAGTTTCATTTCACAACAAGTTTCCTTTCCTAAAACATTATATTTTAATATTGCATCCTAACTTTCCATGAAATAATTGTGAATAATAATAATAATAATTCCTTACATTTATATAGCACTTTTCTAGACACTCCAAGTGCTTTACACATAGGGGAGAATCTCCTCATCCTGGGATTTATAACATCCACAGAGAGTCAGGATTTCAGTTTAACATCTCACTGCACAGTACAAAATAACAAATTGCAAAAAAATGACAACAATTAAATAAAATAAAATAAAATAAAATAAAATAAAATAAAATAAAATAAAATAAAATAAAATAAAATAAAATAAAATAAAATTAAATTAAATTAAATTAAATTAAATTAAATTAAATTAAATTAAATCTTTGTAATTTTTTCAAAAAGTAATCAGGAGAAAAACAAACGTGGATGACAAAATACGTAAAACCTGCTATTTTATGGTTATTTTTACAGCATGCAATAAAAACTAAACTAAACTAAAATAAAATAAAATAAAATAAAATTACAAACCAAAAAATTACAAATGAAATTAAACATCATACTTTTAAAAAATAAACAAGATAAAAATTAACACTAATCACAAAATATGGAAAACTGCTAATTTATGCATATTTTTACAGCGTGTAAAATAAAATAAAATAAAATAAAATAATTTAATTTAATTTAATTTAATTTAATTTAATTTAATTTAATTTAATTTAATTTAATTTAATTTAAATCAATAAATACATACATAAACAAATAAATAAATTAATGTGTAATTTCTCCCATAGGCAACTGAATTGGAAGTTCTAAAACAATCATAAAAACTAACACACTTCACCATTGAAAAATAATGCAGGGTAAAAAAAAAAAAAGATACTCTCCAGCATTGAAAACAGCGCTCCTTCAGTCTCACAGCAGCTTCTGAATACTGCAGCAGTACAGATGTACTCCAGCATGATGAAAACAAACACAGCTTTTCTCTCTCTTTCTCTCTCTCTTTTGACACTGCGGCTGCAGGAGCAGTTTGTAAATGTGTTTGTGAATGTTTATAGGTGTGTATGGACTGAGCAACTCTGTCACAACAGGTAGTGCTGAGAATGAGCTGAAAAACAGACAGCTCCACGCCTCTGCACCTGAGCCTTTCTGACAGACACAGGGCTCCAATCAGACCATGTTTGCAACACAGCTGTCAGCCTGGAAGCCTTTCACTCCTCTGAGGTCACAAAAAATGCTTCAATATGCCTGCATCTGCCGCAACAGCGCTTCATTTATTTATTTAGCCTTTTTTTTTTTTTGGACTGGATCAGCTTACCGAAATTGATTCGGTCCTCACTAAGAGAGAGACTGCATTTAATAGCCTCTGTTAAAGAAAATCAGTTCTTCTGGGTCAAAATAAAATCATTGTATAAATCACTGCGCGGTGTGTACTTGTGAAGTACTTCACACACTGAAAGCCCTTTAAAAGTAATGAGGTCGCGGCACAGCCATCACTCATGAAGCCCACCATTGTGTGACGGCACTCCAAACATCATCTAGTTTGTGGACAGAGCCTTTTTTTATTCTCCTCCCCGACGCTCAATTGTTAGCTAGGGTAGGTGGTAAACCATATAGATCATACTGTGATGAAGTTGTTAGTGCCCCCTGCTGGCCTCTAGTGACTGGGATGATTTTGTTGGTGGCTTAAATGAATAAACAAATAAATTGTTGCAGCATGTCAACATTGGAATGTAAACATATTAGGGCTGTCAAATGATTAAAAAAATAATGTAATTAATCACACTTTTTTTTTGCAATTAACCATGATTAATCACGAAACATTTACATTTAGTCATTTAGCAGATGCTTTTATCCAAAGCGACTTACAAATGAGGACTAGGAAGCAATTTACACAACTATAAGAGCAACAATTAATAAGTGCTGTAGGCAAGTTTCAGGTATGTAAAGTGTAAGAAGCAAAACATTAGTAATTATTTTGTAATTTATTTACTTATTATTATTATTATTTTTGTAATACAGTTAGTGGTGGAGCCAGAGAGGCAATTGCAGATTAGGAAGGAAAGTGAAGACTAAATAGTTGAGTTTTTAGTCGTTTCTTGAAGACAGCGAGTGACTCTGCTGTTCTGATGCAGTTCGGGAGTTCATTCCACCAACTGGGCAGATTGAATACGAGAGTTCGGGAAAGTGATTTCTTCCCTCTTTGGGATGGAACCACGAGTCGACGTTCATTCACTGAACGCAAGTTTCTTGAGGGCACAAAGATCTGCAGAAGTGAGAGCAGATAAGAAGGAGCAAAGCCAGAAGTGGCTTTGTAAGCAAACATCAGAGCTTTGAATTTGATGCGAGCAGCAACTGGCAGCCAGTGCAAACGGATGAGTAGCGGAGTGACATGTGCTCTTTTAGGTTTATTAAAGACCACTTGTGCTGCTGCGTTCTGAAGCAGCTGAAGAGGCTTGATAGAGTTAGCTGGAAGCCCAGCTAGTAGAGAGTTGCAACAGTTGGAGAGAACAAGAGCTTGAACAAGGAGTTGAGCTGCATGTTCAGATAGGAAGCGTCGGACCTTTCTGATGTTATAGAGTGTGAAACGTTGTATTTATTACATAAATTAAAACACAGGCATTTAATTGCCATTTAAATTTCAAAACAATCAATGCCAATAACCAACAAAAATGATTTCTATGTTAGATTACACACACAAAAAAGTCTTTAGTGGCTGTATTTTACAAGCAAGGATTCTGACACAGCAACGTGAAGCAGACACTTTACAAATGTTATTTGCGTTTTTTTTTTTTTAACGCATTAAATAATTAAAATTAATCACTTTCCCTGGTCTTATCCAAATTTCTTTGCATATTAAACACACACACAGTTGAACTGGAGCTCTAGGCAAATGGCAATAACGCCATCCTCAACCCGAAATTAAAAAAGAAAGTGACAGGTTTGCTGATGAAAGTGAAGACCAGGGGGTTCGCTCACTATTCTGTTGCTCAAGGTAGCCGACTAGCTCACATATGCACGTGCCGTCCCTGAACACACATCGGCCACAACGGGAAAATAATCAAAAAAATCAATGCAACTGTGTTATTTGCATCTTGTGCACATCCTCGGTTTTTAACACATGCAGTACGTCACATTGCACATACACACCTCAATGTGCATGACACAGTGGCATCTGAACTACAGGCTGCAGAGAGGACTATTTGGAAAATATGGGAGAAATTTGGGAAAATATGTGAATGGTATGATAGCGGGACAATCCCAAGAAAAATGTTGGATCCCACTTTATATTAACTGTCCTTAACTACTATGCACTTACATCAAAAAATAAATACAATGTACTTACTGTGTTTATAACTCTTTTGAGTTGGGATAGAGGTTGGGTTATGGACAGGTTTAAGTAGGTTTAAGGGTGGGTTAAGGTGTAAGGGTTAACAGTGTATTTACAAATGTAATTACAAAAGTTAATTACAGATGTAATTACATACATGTATTTAATCAAACATGTGCACAGTAAATACATGTATTTACACAATAAGTACATTGTAACAAACTATTAATTCCTGTGTAAGTACATATTACTTAAGGCCACTTAATATAAAGTGGAACCAAATGTTGACAGCTATGACAGTATGTCCAAACTTATTATTGCTCTTTAAACTGTTCAAAATGCAACATATGGTAAATAATGCCTATAGGTTGGCTTGGCACAGATAGCAACATTAACGCTGACTGACAATGCCATGCATTATACACTATAGGGAGTTCTGTGACCAACTTAAATCTGAATCTGTCAGTCCTAATAGAGCAGCGTGAAACACACGTACCTAAACACACGTCGGCCACAACGGGAAATAAAAAAAAACAAAAAACAATGCAACTGGGTTATTTGCGTATCTTGTGCACATGCTCGGTTTTTAACACATGCAGTACGTCACATTGCACATACACACCTCAATGTGCATGACATAGTGGCATCTGAACTACAGGCTGCAGAGAGGACTATTTGGAAAATATGGGAGAAATTTGGGAAAATATGTGAATGGTATGATAGCGGGACAATCCCAAGAAAAATGTTGGATCCCACTTTATATTAACTGTCCTTAACTACTATGCACTTACATCAAAAAATAAATACAATGTGCTTACTGTGTTTATAACTCTTTTGAGTTGGGATAGAGGTTAGGTTATGGACAGGTTTGGGTAGGTTTAAGGGTGGGTTAAGGTGTAAGGGTTAACAGTGTATTTACAAATGTAATTACAAAAGTTAATTACAGATGTAATTACATACATGTATTTTATCAAGCATGCACAGTAAATACATGTATTTACACAATAAGTATATTGTAACAAACTATTAATTCTTGTGTAAGTACATATTAGTTAAGGCCACTTAATATAAAGTGGAACCAAATGTTGACAGCCATGACAGTATGTCCAAACTTATTCTTGCTCTTTAAACTGTTCAAAATGCAACATATGGTAAATAATGCCTATAGGTTGGCTTTGCACAGATAGCAACATTAACGCTGACTGACAATGACATGCATAATTCACTATAGGGAATTCTGTGACCGACTTAAATCTGAATCTGTCAGTCTTAATAGAGCAGCATGAAACACACGTACCTAAACACAGGTCGGCCACAACGGGAAATAAAAAAAAACAATGCAACTGGGTTATTTGCGTATCTTGTGCACATGCTCAGTTTTTAACACATGCAGTACGTCACATTGCACATACACACCTCATTGTGCATGACATAGTGGCATCTGAACTACAGGCTGCAGAGAGGACTATTTGGAAAATATGGGAGAAATTTGGGAAAATATGGAATGGGATGATAGCGGGACAATCCCAATAAAAATGTTGACAGCTATGACAGTATGTCCAAACTTATTATTGCCCTTTAAAGTGTTCAAAATGCAACATATGGTAAATAATGCCTATAGGTTGGCTTGGCACAGATAGCAACATTAACGCTGACTGACAATGCCATGCATTATTCACTATAGGGAGTTCTGTGACCAACTTGAATCTAAATCTGTCAGTCCTAATGGAGCAGCGTGAAATGCTGTTTTACTGCCTTGCAAGCGAGTGCCAGGGATTTCAGGTTATTTCCCTGTACACATAATTATTAGGGTTGGGTATATGTGCTTGTAAACATTAAAAAGTGCTAAATTAACACAGTCCACACAAATGACAAGGTGGGAAATAAAAGTAGATGCAACAAACATTTTACCTGAGAAAGACTGATAAAGTCCTGAGATTAGTCTAACACAATTTAATATCCAGAGGTTTCATGTGACGTCACACAGTGGTGCGGCTGCCATTTTTGTGACCGAACCGCACTATGCCACACTGTCAGAAATAAAGGTACGCGAGCTGTCACTGGGGTGGTACTTTTTTAAAAGGTGCACATTTGTATTTACAGGGTCCATATTGGTACCTTAAAAGTATACATTAGTACCTAAAAATTGTCACAGGAACACTTTTGTACTTTTTAGGTACTAATATGTACCCTTGAGGTATTAATATGGACCTTTACCGTCTTTATTAAAAGAAGACAAACAGCAAATCCGGATTTCACTATTTCCAGATGAGAAAAGCTCTCGGGTAAAAAATGTTCCTTAGACACGTATTTGGGCACTATTATCCACACGTGAGTCCAGCTGCGCTCTCATAGAGGTAAAATGAAAACAAAACCTTCACTGGAGCAAATTATAACAGCAACACTGATAACCCGTATCTCCAAACAATTCTTGTTCTCCCGCTTGGCAACACAACGTGGCATCACTCTGCTGTCTGAACACTGTAACAGGTAAAACAGTCTTCGAAGCTATCATGCATATTAATGAAGCTGCAGCGCATACACAATAGAGCGTGCTTATTGGTCTGAACCAAGTCTTACTCATGAATGAATGCAACACACTCAGAAACATCACAAGGTACTCCCAGGTACAGACGTCCAGTCTACGCACTGGAATACACGCTAAGATCTCATGGTCGTGACGCAGCTTCAAAAAATAAGTTTCAAACCGGAAGTACGAATTTGCTTGAAATAACGCAAAAGCAACCCATTTTCACTTTTAAGTGTCCTAATAGTGTTTATAGCAGCGTGGGGCACATACATGACTGTCAACAGCTCAAAACATGTGTTTTGGTGTCCCTTTAAGAAAGCATAACTGATTTAAAAATTCAAGAGTGTAATGTTAATTAAGTGTTTTATGTCGTAGAATAAAACGAATAATTTGAATAGTTTGAATCATGAGTTTGTGGTAATTACGAACCTTATTTAAGCAAATTAATAGAAATGCCATTAAAAAAAAAAAACTAGAGCTGCGTCCCAAATGACACACTATACACTATGCACTCTATGTACTTATGCACTAACACACTCAACAGTATAGTACATGTATGTAGTGTCGTCCCAAATGGAACACTAATGTCTTTTTACTAAGCGGAAATTCAAACCGTTTCCCTGATGACATTTGTCGGTTGCCAAATCAGTGAAATAAACTACCAAATTATCAAATAATACCTGCTGTAAGTATAATCTCATTCACCATCGCGTGGCGCTATAATCACTCTCGTAGGAGAATTTTGCCTTCACAATCCAAAATACATAAAGTTATCCAACATGTGCGCCCGATAGCTCCTGCCCCTTCCACTACATGAGCAAACCTGCGGTCATTGAGTGCGTGATGGTCCATCATTCTGATGGCGCTGCTCTGCTGGCGACATGGACTCTAGTATGTGCTTCAGCTGTTCTAAAACTGATTTTAACCTATTTTTTAGGTTCTAGTGTATTTTATACCATAGCAAAAAAATTAATAAATAAAAAAATATATAATAACAAATAAATTTTACCTTCTGGAAGAAGATACAGAACTTTCCGCAGGAAACGGAACAGATTTAAGAACTCTTTTATTCCAGTGTCAATTGTGTCAGAACCTGCTGAAGTGCTGGGTGAGTCTACAGAAAATTTCCCCTTGAGGGACAATAAAGTATACAAACAAACAAACAAACAAACAAACAAACTTTATTTTAGCGGCTGAATGAGTGCATCGTCCGGGTAATTAAATTGCACTTAGCATTTTTAGAGTTTTCAATGTGAACGCACTACTTACACTATTTATACTACAAAATGGCGTAGAATAGTGCATAAGTATGCAATTTGGGACGCAGCTATTGACTTAGGGAACTAGAACTGCTAAAATGCTAACTTGCTTAGGGGTTTTTGCCAACCTGATCTCACAAGGAAACGTAAGTATTTTACGTTTAGTCTATTTAGTGGCTAATTCGAACCAATTCGTAGGAACTAGTTCATTAATGCACAAAAGTTAATTAATGCACATTGCTTATCCTTGTTTTAAAATAACCACAAAAAAGACCCTCAGGAAAGCCAACATGTCAAATATACTCCAGTAACTCTCTCGTCCACTAATTTAAAACATCATCCCTTCAGAACAGTCCATCTGTCAGTGTCTTTGTACTACAAGCTGCTTAACACTTCAGATGTGGTCAAGTACACGTCAAGAGACCAAAGTAGGTGTGAGTATTTGCGCACGAGTAATGCAACGTGGATTATCAGGAGCTGTCCAGGGAAAACTACAGGTGATCCACTGAGCGTTCATGCAAAGCTTTGTTACTGCGAGAGGATCACTAGAGCTACCGATCGATTCTGCTCAGGGCGGGAGAAAAGGTGATGCATATCCAAGCAGAAACAGCATGGTCTGCAGCAAAAGAGACGGATCTTATGTGTTCCCTTCACAAGAGCTGTTCATACGTCCATTTCGCATGTCTACCTATAAACAGAAGCCATGTAATTGAATCCATTTTATCGAGGCTCCTCAATTTCCCATGAGACGCAATTCCAACCTTGCAATTCATCAATGGATGGAAAGCACTGGAGAAACACGATGTACTTCACACACGCAAGGAATCATCCACAAACAACCTTAAACATGCTTTTTTTTTTGCAGAAGAAGAGCTGCTAAAATCTATTTGACTGCAGACATCTGTGGGCTTTAATGACCCCGCTCTGCACCTGGCTCTTCAGCAGCCATGCTTTGCTCATGCAGATTAAAAGCCTCTTTCAGGAAAGCCAGAGAAGAGGCAGTGTTACGCGGCGGCAAACTGTAACATGCTGGATTTTACACTCGTAAGACAGGGCACTGATCCTGAGCATGATGCCTCCTTCAGATATTAATCCGTCCCCTCAGGACGCAACACATGACCAGACACTCCCCGGCTTCTCGCTGCTGGTCAGTTTGTGATGGATAATTCATAATGAGTGAGATTTGAAGAAGCTGTCAATAAACCCAGGCAAATTGGGTTTGAATAAAAACAAGCAGCCTTTGATTAATGTATTAGATTTTCGCCTCATTTTGATTTATTAAGCATCCTCAATAAATAAACAACCCTGCTGCTTTATGCGATTAGAAATGCTTAATAAACAAGACTTTGAAATTATGTAGTAGACTTATCTGATGTTAATAAATGAATCTATCTATCTATCTATCTATCTATCTATCTATCTATCTATCTATCTATCTATCTATCTATCTATCTATCTATCTATCTATCTATCTATCTATCTATCTATCTATCTATCTATCTGAATATCCATCCATCCATCCATCTATCCAACAATATATTCATGATTTCATCTATCCATTAATCTGTCTGTCCATCTGCATATCCATCCATCTGTCCATCCATCCATTCACTCACCCACCCACCAACCCGTCCGTCCGTCCGTCCGTCCGTCCATCCGTCCATCCGTTTATCTATCTATCTATCTATCTATCTATCTATCTATCTATCTATCTATCTATCTATCTATCTATCTATCTATCTATCTATCTATCTATCTATCTATCATCTATCTATCTATCTATCTATCTATCTATCTATCTGAATATCCATCCATCCATCTATCCAACAATATATTCATGATTTCATCTATCCATTAATCTGTCTGTCCATCTGCATATCCATCCATCTGTCCATCCATCCATCCATTCACTCACCCACCCACCAACCCGTCCTTCCGTCCGTCCATCCGTTTATCTATCATCTATCTATCTATCTATCTATCTATCTATCTATCTATCTATCTATCTATCTATCTATCTATCTATCTATCTGAATATCCATCCTTTCATCCATCCATCTACCAATATATCCATAAATCCATCTATCCATCCTCTGGTTGTCTGTTAATCTGAACATCTATCCGTCCATCCATCCATCCATCCATCCATCCATCCATCCATCCATCCATCCATCCATCTATCTATCTATCTATCTATCTATCTATCTATCTATCTATCTATCTATCTATCTATCTATCTATCTATCTCTCTGTCTGTCTGTCTATCTATAAATCCATTTATCCATTGATCTGTCTGTCCATCTGTATATCCCTCCACCCATCCATCTATTCATCCATCCATCCATGCATCAATCTATCTTTACAAAAACCAACCATGATTTTACCACAAATGAAACCAATGGAAAAACAACAACAACAAGGTAATCAAAATCATCCATGTTTTGGTAATCCTAACCATACAGTAGTTTAACCATGGTAGTTAAAACTGTGGTTACAGAAATGGTCATCAATGTGCACTTTTACCATCATAAAATTGTGGTTGATTTTATTTTCATAAGTCTAAGTTTGTTCAAACAAACTGCATGAAGGGCAAAATGTTTGTACATTTCCATATACAGTATTACAGGGTTAAAAAATTGTTTTTTAACAACCCATATGTTGCAAAAATGACTTGCTTATAATGAATAAAAACTGGTTGCGATGTGAACTGTAAACAGAGTTTGCAATTTATAGACTGACTAAACTCAAAGCTTCTCAATGTTCCATAATTCAGACATTATCTCAACAACATAAATGTATTAATAACCAAATACAGATCTGTTCCACTTCAAAAAAAATCAACATTTTTTCTTTCCTCACATCCCAGTTGCATCCCTATATATAGAATACCCCATATCAGGCAGTCGAAATGAAACATGTTTATATAAAACCCAACCACCTGGGCTCCCGTGGAGCAACCAGCCTCCAGGACAGTGAGTTTTTCATTCAGCACCAGTAGAAATAATGTTCATAATTAAGTTTTATCCCAAGGCCTGCTGATCTTAAACCACGAAGCATATATCTGCTAGAGGGAAAATGCTTCAGAAAGCAAAATATTTTTTTTTTTCCAGTCTGAAAGGATTAGTAAATTAGTTTTCTGGTTTCAAAGAAAGTCCAGTGACACCCCCGAAAAGCACCATAGACCAGCCAACAATCTTAGGCTGGTTTGAGGGTTTATTTCTGCAATCATGTATGTCGTATTTATGATTTAAGGTGTAATGTCAAGATTGTATTTATTTATTGAAGTACATAAAATAGTACGTCAGAATGAGTCACTGAAACTCTCTCTCTCTCTCTCTCTCTCTCTCTCTCTCTCTCTCTTTCAGTAAGGCAGTGATGTGAGGTCTAGATCGCAATAATTATCCTCGGGATCTCGTCACACTGCCACCACGCGACGGGTTATCAGCCAACAAGACTGCATCTCGCACACTTTACAGACACCGGTGCTGCTGTTTGTACATATCTCTCCAACTAGGAAACACATCAAGCCCTATTTAGCATTCACTCCGCGTGACGACACACTTGATAGGCTGAAGCGCCCAATCAAGAACACACAAAATGAACCAAACTAATAGCGTGTCTGTTGATACTTCTAAAACGAGGACCGAAAATGCTTATATTTGAATTTGGGGTGTAGGTGATGCTCCTATAAACCGTTTAGCATCAGACGAATCAGCCCTGATGCAAATTAAAATGCTAGGCAGGTGGTAATGACCAAGATACATCAGGCAGAAGTGCTGCCCAGGGGTTTGCCTCCACCCCACTCAATTCAATCAAACTATACTGTTTTTTTTTTTTTTTTTTTAAACCAAATCTATAAGATAGATCACTCAGCACAAAGTTCTCTTCAAAAACGCGCAATGCATTTCACATCACGGAGCTTACAGCTCGCACCGGATAAATCCACGGGATGTTTGGGATCATGGTGCCTGTATGGACGCGCGTGCAACAGTTAATCCCAAATCAAGGCTGATCAATAGGCGTCCAGACGCGTCAATTCCATCGCGAGATGCTGAGGGAGATCATGCTTCACTGGCAAGTGTAAGGTGCATATCCTACACTATCCAGACTTTATTGACTATCGCATGAGTTAATGCTGCATCTTGTTGTGTGTACGGATACCACACCAAAAGGAATCGGGATTTTTTTTTTTACATCCCCAATCCATCGAGCTGCGTTCCCCAAAAATAAGCGCTCACATTAACACGCGTTCATTTCAGATCCCCTGTATAGGATGTACAGTAATTAGCATTTCCCTATAGTGGCTATTAGAAATCACCCGAGTGCTGTTAAAACAGCTCGGATGAAATCTCTCTACGCCCTTATATTATTACTTTGCGATCCATCATTTAACGACCACAAGCAACTCACGTATCCGCTCGAGCATACTGCAAGAATATTTATTGAGTCCTCGCTCAATGCCTGCATTGAGTAAATGCGCTTCTATTCTCAAGCATTCTGCTGCACGGTTGGCTCTCCTCTCCCTACATCCACTCCAAGCTCGTCTCCATCCACACATATAGACGCACAAAAAGCGAGGAAAAAAAAACCCTCCGAATAACTTACCTCGCACGCATGTGACCATCATAAAAAATATCAGATTCCAAAATGTAACTCCAGTTTTAATCCCCATTTTCTTTGCTTGGGAGTCCACCGGACCACATCTAATACATCCTCTCTTGAAAACGGCCAGGAATCCCGTTGATCTGACGCTGTGCCCCTCTGTGTCATCTATGTGCATGTTCACATGAAGGTAGCTGTTCTCTCCCTCAGCCAGAAGCGGAGCGGATCGCGGTGTGGCTCGAAGTGAACGGTGATGCTGGGATCCCACAGCAACCTTGACGAGGACTCAACCATCTCGCCAAAAGGGGCCAAACTCTGTGCGCTAGCTGTGATCTCGCACACCGACTCCTATTCACTGCTTCTCACTGTGTGATCTCATGCTTCATAATTGCGCATACACAACATTTCTACATGCATTTGTAATGGATTGAACAATAATTTGCGAATGTGCAGGAGATGGATGGTTTTTAATTGTGTTAAACCAACATGGTCAGGCTGAGATAGTAGGCTACGTTAAACCAGTTAAGATCAGCAAACCAGTTTAGGCTTGCTCCTTTTTTTAGAGTGCTAAAAAATAAATATTAATTCGGAAGCAGTGCATAATGCTTCATTTGCAAGGCTTATTGTGGATTTTAGATGCTAAACTGGTGTTAAGTTATTCTCCTAAATGCACATCAAAGCAATGCGGTGGCCCTCATATTATCATGCAACGCTGCTTTTAATGTTGACATAACATGATTCAACATCTGCACTGTAAAAACTGTTCAATTCAGCTCAACATGCTGCTGCTGAGGTATTAATAATGCATTATTACAGAGTTTTTGAGGCTGTGTCTAAAAAAGCAATTTTTTTTTTTTTTGGAGAATCTCAAGGCCAAACTAATCTTGGTTTACTCCAGCAGTCTGGCATTAGTGTTATAATTATTTTCTACGAAAGGCATCTTTGTAAGAAGTTTGGCAGTGGATGTGAGATCTAAGACTGGCTGATTTGCACTGCAGAAGGACACTCCTGCCATCTACAGGCTAAACATCCAGTCAAATAGCATCCTCGGAAGTGTGAATGGACCCCGCGTTCCCTCTTTCTCTCACTCCCCAACCCCCTCTGCGCGCGCACACACACACACACACACACACACACACACACACACACACACACACACACACACACACACACACACACACACACACACACAAAGATAGATAGACAGACAGATAGATAGATAGATAGATAGATAGATAGATAGATAGATAGATAGATAGATAGATAGATAGATAGATAGATAGATAGATAGATAGATAGATAGATAGATAGATAGATAGATAGATAGATAGAATGATATACTTTTAGTGTTTTACTTTAACTATTACTTATTTGTGTAATTTTTTTGTTATTGTTCTATATAAAAAGACCAATATATCATAAAATTCCAAACATAATTTGCATTAAAAAATCTGGAACTGTCCAAGGTGCTGAAAGATGGAGCAGATAAACAAACAGGTGGTACAACGATGGATGAATGGATGGATGGATGAATGGATTGATGGTTGGATGGAGGGATAGATGGATGGAGGGATGGATGGATGGATGGAAGGATGGATGGATGAACTATAGATGGATGGATGGATGGATGGATGGATGAATGGATATGTGGATGGATGGATGGATATGTGGATGGATGGATGAATGGATGCATGGATGGACAGCTGGATGGATGGACAGCTTGAAAGAGAGTTGGATGGATGGACAGATGGATAGATAGATCAATGGATGGATGGATATTCAGATTAATAGATGAATGTATACATTGGGTAGATAGATAGATAGATAGATAGATAGATAGATAGATAGATAGATAGATAGATAGATAGATAGATAGATAGATAGATAGACAGACGGACGGACGGACGGACGGACGGACGGACGGACGGACGGACGGACGGACGGACGGACGGACGGACGGACGGATGGATGGATATTCGATTTGACAATAGACGAACAGATGAATGCATGTGTTGGGTAGATAGATTGATAGGTAGGTAGGTAGGTAGGTAGGCAGGTGTAGGTAGGTAGGTAGATAGATGAATGGATGGATGGATGGATGGATTGATTATTTGCATTTTAAAAATCTGGAACTGTCCAAGGTGCTGAAATACAGAACATATACAGACAGACATATATATTAAGACAATAGAACAAAAGATAGGTATATAAATTGATAGATGGATGGATGGATGGATGGATGGATGGATGGATGGATGGATGGATGGATGGATGGACGGACAGTTGAATGGATGCACAGTTGGATGTAAAATTGGATGGATGGACAGACCTTCTTGCTGTGAGTTGACAGCACTACCTACTGCGCCACTGCATCGCCTGGAAAGATTTTTTGGTCAGATTTTCAAAGGTGTTCTAAGGTCGCTCAAATGGTCTCTTAAACGAAACAGAACTTGAGCATAATGAATAGCTGGAATGTAGAGTTAAGGAAATACTCAACAAAGTCATTCATCCAATTTTTGTAGCCACTATATGTTCTCAAGCACTAATTAGACAGTGGAACTCCGTCCTCATTAGTCCTGCAGATCCACACCCCTCTGAACAAAGGAAAGGGCAATAAATCATATAGTCATAGGCATAAGCATATAACCTTTACTCATGGCAGTCTCTCAGTGACAGGATCAGGAGAGAGAGCGAGAGATGGTGCAGAATCCACCAGAGAATGAATCATGACTGCAGCTCATCAAATCCACATTTCTCATCTGCTTTGAGTACAAGAGACTAACCTTCCTCTGCCTCCCTCCTTCACACACACCGAATTAAAATCCAGTTAAGACCCCTTAAATACCAGATTGGCTGGACATTTGGGGACTGGTGTTGATGGACTCTGCAGCCATTCAATTACAGTTCATAAACAGCATTAATGTGTGTTGTTTGCCAGTCTCGGTGAGTTTGGACTGTAAATGAGAGCCATATTTCAGCTTTGACCATATTAGATGCACTTTATGATTACTTGCATGCCATTTAGCTGAAGTTTAATTCAGATCACTTAACATACAGTAATAGCTCTCGGTGAAGACGCAGATCAAGGGCACATAGAGGGATGGAAGATTAAATGGATGGATGGACAGTTAGATGGATGTATTAATGGATTGATGAATGGATGGACAGTTAAATGGATGGATGGATGGATGGATGGATGGATGGATGGATGGATGGATGGATGGATGGATGGATGGATGGATGGACAGATGGATGGAAAGTTAGATGGATGGATGGACAGATGGATGGATGAACAATTAGATAGATGGATGGATGGATGGAGGAATGATTGAATGGATGGATGCATGGACGGATGGACAGTTAGATGGATGGTTGGATGGACAGATGGATGGATGGATGGATTGATGGATGGATTGATAGATGGATAGATAGGTGGATGGACAAACGAAGGAATGGACAGATGGATGGTTGGATGGACAGATAGATGGATGGATGGATGGACAAACGAAGGGATGGACGGATGAATGGCTGGATGGACGGATAGATGGATGGATGGATGGATGGATAGATGGATGGACAAACGAAGGGATTGACAGATAGATGCATAGATGGACAGTTAGATGGATGGTTGGATGGACAGATGGATGGACATTTAGATGGATGTTGGATGGACAGATGGAAGGATGGATGGACGAATGAAGGGATGGACAGATGGATGGATAGATGAACAGTTAGATGAATGGTTGGATGGATGGACAAAGGAATGGATGGACAGATGGATGGCTGGATGGACGGATAGATGGATGGATAGATGGATGCACAAACGAAGGGATTGACAGTTGGATGGATAGATGGATGGTTGGATGGACAGATGGATGGACGTTTAGATGGATGTTGGATGAACAGATGGAAGGATGGATGGACGAATGAAGGGATGGACAGATGGATGGATAGATGGTCAGTTAGATGAATGGTTGGATGGATGGACAAACAAATGGATGGATGGATGGATGGATGGATGGATGGATGGATGGATATATGGATGGATGGATAGAAAGATGAATGGATTGATCAATGGATGCATGATGGATGGATGAATGGGCTAATGGACAAGTTGTATGGATGGATGGATGGATGGATTGACAGTTAGATGGATGGACGGACAAATGGGCATCTGGATTGATGGATAGTTAGATGGATGAATGGGCAATAGGATAGATGAACAGTTAGCTGAATGGATGCGTGGACAGTTAGATACATGGATGGATGGACGAATGGATGGAAAGATGGACAGTTGGATGGATGGATGGATAGAAAGGTTTAGTCAAATTTTCAGAGGTGTTCTGAGGTCTTGTATGTGGTCTCTTTCAATTCCATTCAATTACAGTTCATAAACAGCATTAATGCGTGTTGTTTGCCAGTCTCAGCAAGTTTGGACTGTAAATTAAAGTTGTATTTCAGCTTTGCCAATATTAGAAGCACTTTATGATTACTTGCATGCTATTTGGCTGAAGTTTTTAATTCAAAACACTTAAAAAACAATAAATCGCTCTAAGTGAAGAAGCGAATCAAGGGCACATTTGAGACTTTTAAATCTCTGGATCAAACCAGAGCCTACAATATTTGCTTTCCCTCCTCAGAACCTTCATTTTACAGGTGACGTTTGTATCTTTAAACATGTCTTTGATTTTAAAAGAATTCCCTGTTAAATTAAAATAGCTTGATGCACTACATAAACATATGCAAGTTTCCAAATAGTCCAAAAAGACCATCTGTTAAAAACGACTCGATCCGAAATAATTGGATTTCTATTTCTGAACACACCAATGCATAACATATGACAACAACACAATGTCCAGCAAAAGAAGTAAAACTGATAGCATTATTACAGAACAGCAGAAGAAGCCAAAGAAGCTGGCCAAACATTGTGTTGTTTCTGGCTCACAACCGATGTTTATTTTGAACAAGTGCTCTGATCATCCAAACCTTAACAGTTTGTGCAGCACATTTCAGCACATGCTTTTTTTGTGAACCTGCAAAGAGGCTGTTACTATACCAACTGCACTAAACCTGAAAGACAACCTGCTGTATTATGATCATAATAAAAGTCCTAAAAGTACCAAAAACAACAGACATTTTGATCAAGTGTGGAATACATTGGTTAGGTGTAATAAACTTCAACTAATGCATTGTTTATATCAGAAGTGTATGTTGATAGTAACATATAATGACAAAATACACAAAAATATTTCAATACTAAAATTAAACAACAACATCATAATGAAAATCAAACGAAATAATTGAAACTAACATAACTTAAAGCAAAAGTCTGAAAGCTGTGTCCCAAAAATGAAAATTCTGTCCTTCTTTTCTCAAACTTTAATTGTTTCAAACTGTTCCACATGAAATAAGATATTTTGAAAAATGTTCAGTCATTTTCCTTCGACTTAGTCTCTTAGTCTTTTAATCTATCTATCTATCTATCTATCTATCTATCTATCTATCTATCTATCTATCTATCTATCTATCTATCTATCTATCTATCTATCTATCTATCCATCCATCCATCCATCCATCCATCCATCCATCCATCCCTATCTATCTATCTATCTATCTATCTATCTATCTATCTATCTATCTATCTATCTATCTATCTATCTATCTATCTATCTATCTATCTATCTATCTATCCATCCATCCATCCATCCATCCATCCATCCATCCCTATCTATCTATCTATCTATCTATCTATCTATCTATCTATCTATCTATCTATCTATCTATCTATCTATCTATCTATCTATCTATCTATCTATCTATCTATCTATCTATCTATCTATCTATCTATCTGACTATCTATCTATCTATCTATCTATCTATCTATC
Source organism: Danio rerio (assembly GCF_049306965.1). NCBI lineage: Eukaryota > Metazoa > Chordata > Actinopteri > Cypriniformes > Danionidae > Danio > Danio rerio. The sequence continues at coordinate 47,956,671 of NC_133194.1, forward strand.
TATCTATCTATCTATCTATCTATCTATCTATCTATCTATCTATCTATCTATCTATCTATCTATCTATCTATCTATCTATCTATCTATCCATCCATCCATCCATCCATCCATCCATATCTATCTATCTATCTATCTATCTATCTATCTATCTATCTATCTATCTATCTATCTATCTATCTATCTATCTATCTATCTATCTATCTATCTATCTATCTATCTATCATCTATCTATCTAACTATCTATCTATCTATCTATCTATCTATCTATCTATCTATCTATCTATCTATCTATCTATCTATCTATCTATCTATCTATCTATCTATCTATCTATCTATCTATATAATAAACTAAACTCTTTTATAAACTTTTTGAGAGAGATGCCTTTCAATGATCTATGCTAAGCTAAGCTAAAAGTGCTCCGATAGACACAGAGATCAGCTGTGTGCATTAAAATATGGTAAAACTCTTAAGGTGCTTTATTTTCTGTCAGTCTTAGTACACATGCAACTACATAAGAGTCAAGCTTTAAATAAGAAAATTATTAAAACTCTTTAATGAAATTAAGCAAGATACTAATGGTCTAATCAATTTCAATGATCTATGCTAAGCTAAGCCAAAAGTGCTCCCGATAGACTCAGTGATTGGCCGAGTGGATTAAAATATGGTAAATATCAACTTCTTAACTCCTATGGTGCAACTTTTAATTTTCATTCAGTCTTAGTACACAATGCAACAACATCAAAGTCGAGCTTTAAAAAGGAAAATCATCGAAACTCTTTTATAAAATTTGATTGAGATGCTAACGGTCTAATCCATTTCAATGACCTATGCTAAGCTAAGCTAAAAGTGCTTCCGATAAACCCGAGGATCATTTTCTGTCAGTCTAATTACACAGTGCAACAACATAAGAGTCAAGCTTTAAATAGGAAAACTATGGAAACTCTTTTATAAAATTTTTGAGCAAGATGCAAATAGTCTAATCCGTTTCAGTGACCTATGCTTAGTTAAAAGAGCTTCCAATAGTACATTAAAATATGAACCTAAACTCTCATCTCTTTATCTTCTGTCAGTCTAATATAAGAGTCAAGTTTAAATAAAACAATTATGAAAACTCTTTCATGAAAAACGTGAGCGAGATGCTAACGGTCTAATCCATTTCAATTACTTATGCTAAGCTAAGCTGAAATCACTCTTGATAGACCCGGAGATCTTCTGAGTGCATTAAAATATGGCAAAACTCAACTCCTAAACTCTCAAGTAGCCATAAAACAGGCCTACTTCCTCAAAAAAAGTTGAGTATTAAGCATCAGACTGAGGGCAGTGAGTTGAGATATATACAGAAAACATCTGCTTCAGAAAGATCGTGGTCATCTGAGAAGACGCAATGCATCAATCCTGCCCTGCGGCTCAACATGCCTTACTAGAAGACTGACCTCATTTGCACACTTCATTAAGTGACGAGTACAGCTCTCCTCGGAGGTGCAGGGAGCTCTCGGTGTGTTATTTATTGTATGCATTCAGTCATCCTGGATTCACAGCCGTCAGAAACACTGCTGAGCTCCGGCTCTTCGGCCTCTGATCCATCATATCTGCATGATGGAGAACATCAGCTCATCACACCTGCCTTCACATTCATTAGCTGAACACCAGACGTGGCCCTGACAAATCAAACTGTGCATGCATTTAAAGCATGCATCTATTTTAGCTAGATATACGCATGCTGTGTGTAAATAAAATGATGAATGCGATGGTAGTGTGAATAAATCTCGACAGGCATATTAAAAAATAAATAGAGAGAGTGTGGCGGACATTGTGGCCTCACAGCAAGAAGGTCGTTTGTTCGAGCCCCAATTTGATCATTTCAAGTTTCTGTTTGTAGTTTGCATGTTCTCCTCGTGTTGGCGAGGGTTTGCTCCGGGTGCTCCGGTTTCACCCAGAGTCCAAACACATAGGGGAATAGGCAAAATTGAATAAACTTGGCTGTAGCGTATTTGTGTGAATGCGAGAGTATAAAGGTGTTTCCCAACACTGGGTTGCAGCTGGAAGGGCATCCACTGCATAAAACATATGCTGGATAAGTCGGCTGTTCATTCCAATCCCAGATAAACATATGGACTGCGCGGAAGGAAAATGAATAAATAAGTGTAAATTTCAACACTCAATGTAAAAACTTGATAGCTAAAAATTGCTAAAAATTTAATGTTAAAATTTAATAAATTCTTTATGTAGCCTGTTTTATTTGTTGAACAATACCAGCAAAATCGTTCAAACAAAAAATGGACTTTTAATAAAAACTACAACAACTAGCTGCAAAAACATATATATATATATATTCTTTTTGTTAAAAATATTAAGTAAAAAATACAATTGCCATGTAATAATAATAATAATAATAATAATAATAATAACAATAATAATAATACAATATTTATTTAGCTTTATTTAGTTATTTGGTTTACTAAATGTATAATAGTAATAAGAAAGTAATAAAACAAACAAATAAAATAATAACAATAAATGTAATATTATATATATAATAAAATTATAAACATGAAAATGGAAAATTAATAAACGTTTGCATTTGCAGTTGTTTTCATATTGTGCTGTTTAATGCTAGGTTAAAATAAAATAAAATAAAAATGTAATTAAAAAAATTAAATAAAACAAAACAAAAAATAAATTAAAAGAAGAAAAAAAGAAATAATATTAATATAATAATAAATAATAAAAATAAAAAATATAAATACTATAATATAAATCAATGCTAAGCTAAAAAAATAAAATAAAATAATCATAAAACGAAAAAATAAAATAAATAGTTAAATAAAAGAAAACTAACACACTAAACTAAAATAAATAAATTAATAAATAGAAAGTCGGCAAAGCAGTGGCGCAGTAGGTAGTGCTGTCGCCTCACAGCAAGAAGGTTGCTGGTTCGAACCTCGGCTCAGTTGGCATTTCTGTGTGGAGTTTGCATATTCTCCCTGCGTTCGCATGGGTTTCCTCCGGGTGCTCCGGCTTCCTCCACAGTCCAAAGACATACGGTACAGGTGAATTGGGTAGGCTAAATTGTCCGTAGTGTATGAGTGTGTGTGTGTGTGTGTGGATGTTTCCCAGATATGGGTTGCGCCTGGAAGGGAATCCGCTTCTAAAAAAAACTTGCTGGATAAGTTGGCGGTTCATTCCGCTGTGGCGACCCCGGATTAGAAAAGGGACTAAGCCGACAAGAAAATGAATGAATGAATGAAACAGAAAGTCAAATAGTTTTTTATTGTATCTATCATTGCTTAACTGAGCTTCTGTCATTGCTTAACTGGGGTACATCATGTATCAGATAAGGCTTATGATGCCACAATATAATATATAAACAATATAATGCCACAGCAAAATGAATCACCAACTAGCATCCAGCATATGTTTTACACAGCAAATGCTGCAACCCAGTACAGGAAAACATCCATACAAATTCATTCACACACATACACACTGTGGGGGAAACTGGAGCACCCGGAAAAAACCCACGCCAACACGGGGAGAACATGCAAACTCCACACAGAAACACCAACTGACCCAGTCAGGGCTCGAAACAGTAACTTCTTGCTGTGGGGCGATAGTGCTAACCACTGTGTCACCGCGTCATCCTTAGATTGAACCACACAGCTTACATTTAAGCATTACAAAATCAGAAATGCCCAAATGTCAGATGTCAGAGGCTGACAGTGCAACATGTGGAGCTTATACGACTGCTTCCATATCAGCTCATCTGCACTCCACAGGAAAAAGGCCTGTAAGCAGAAGTAATGATGGAGTCCGGCTTGAGTTCACTGGCTGACTAATGTCTTGTTGAATGGCGAAAAGTGTCAGGGCTTTAACATCACACCCATCAATTCTTCCTCAGCCTCCTGTGGCAAAAAACCATAGATCCACTGCTGTTAGGAGAGACAAGAGGCAGACGTGACAGACAGAGACCGGGGAAAAAATGGCCCACTTTGACAGAATAAAACTGAAAGTAATCCTCTGAAGGCCCGACTGCAAACACTGCTCCCTGCGATTGCCTTAGCAACTGTTGCTATGCGCTGTATCGTAAGATGAGCTCCAACTTTTTATTAATTTAATACTAGAAGTACTGGGGTTTTTTAACAGGAGTTTTTTTTTTAATTTTTGTGTTATAGGCATGTTCTCATGTAATGTATATTTGTAATATCATACCTTTTATTATGCATGGTGTTGTAGTGGATACATTATGTGCTATCCATGTGCTATGTTAATATGTGCTATTCAAGAACTGAAATGAAGTGAAAAAAGAAAAGACAAAAGGATTGTCAATCTATTAATCCTTAAAAATACAATAAAATACAATAAAATACAATTAAAAATTAAATAATTATTTATTTTAACTTTTAGATAATTATTATTATCTACTAATTATATATTAATGTATTTATTATATATTATTGCAATAATGTTAATTATGCATTAATTTTATATTCATTCTATATTGTAATTTCAATATGCATGATTTTTATTGTTAATATTATGCACATAAATAATAAACTGCTTTTAAAATATTGCTATTATAAAATACTTAATTCAGTTTTTTGGTAGTGCTACTATTACTACTACTAATAATAATAAAAGCATAGTAAAATAATAATAATAATAATATATAATATTAATAATAATAATAATAATAACAATAATAATAATAATAATAATAATAATAATGATGATGATGATGATGAAGATGATGATGGTGATGATGATGATGATGATTATTATTAATATTATTATTATTATTATGCAATAGACATAAACAACAACAATTATTATTATTAGATTATAATTATCATCTATTATATAATAATAATAATAATAATAATAATAATAATAATAATAATAATAATAATAATACTGTCGTCTCACAGCAAGCAAGTCGCTGGTTCGAGCTCGGCTGGGTCAGTTGGCATTTCTGTGTGGAGTTTGCATGTTCTCCCTGCGTTGCCTGGGTTTCCTACCAGTGCCCTGGTTTCCCCCACAACCCAAAGACATGCAGTACAGGTGCATTGGGTAAGCTAAATTGTCCATAGTGTATGAGTGGGAATGAGTGTCTGTGGATGTTTCCCAGAGATGGGTTGCGGCTGGAAGGGCATCCGCTGCGAAAAACGTACTGGATAAGTTGGCGGTTCATTCCGCTGTGGCGGCACCGGATTATTAAAGGGACTAAAGCCTGGTTTATACTTCTGCGTCAAGTGATCAGCTTGACCCATGGCGCTGCTTCTGTTGTTCTGCAATAACACTTCTGAAACACTAGTTGGCAGTAGGTGTTTATGTCCCTCTGTGCGAGTTTCTTTGCTGGTGTTTTGTTTTTCCTGAACGCTTCCTGAATGTACCAGTGGTTCAAACTCGCTCATTATGAGGCAGGAACCGGCGGACATGAAACAACTTTAACCATGAGGTAAACACAAAACAAAAACTTTCCATTCGGAGCTCTTTCACGAGCCTCCACACTTGTAAACAATCGCTCCATCTGTCCATCTCTCGGTCCTGCACAGACTCTTTAGCGCTTCCAAGCCGATCAATCACAGAGCTTGTGCTACGCATCATTGCGACATGTAGTTGCATTTTTTCAGAGGTGCGCGTCAGCGACGCCGACGGCCACAGCATAGGCCTATGCGTCAACGCAGAAGTATAAATCAGCCTTAAGCTGCAAAGAAAATGAATGAATAAGTGATGAATGAATTTATAATTTAAATATGTATTAATATTGTTATTGATATTATTCAAATTAATAATACACTGCTTTTAAAATATTATTGCTTTTATAAAATACTTAATTCAGTTTTTTGGTAAACTACTACTACTACTACTACAACTATGACTACTACTACTACTATTACTACTACTACTAATACCAATATTACTATTACTACTACTACTACTACTACTACTACTACTAATACCACTATTACTACTACTACTACTACTAATACCACTATTACTATAACTACTACTACCACTACTACTACTAATACCATTACTGCTATTACTACTACTACTACTACTACTACTAATACCACTATTATTATTACTAACTATTACTACTACTATTACTACTATTACTACTACTAATACCATTATTACTACTACTAACTATTACTACTACTACTACTACTACTATTAATACTACTACTAATACCATTATTACTATTACTACTACTACTACTATTACTACTACTACTACTACTACTGCAAATACCACTATTACTACTACTAACTATTACTACTACTACTATTAGTACTACTACTACTACTACTACTATTACTATTACTACTACTACTACTACTGTTAATACTACTATTACTACTACTACTACTATTACTATTACTATTACTACTACTACTACTACTACTGCTAATACTACTATTACTACTACTACTACTACTACTACTACTACTACTACTAATAATAATAATAATAATAATAATAATAATAATAATAACAATAATAATAATATTAATAATAATAATAAATCATCAACAACAACAATTATTATTATTAATATTAAATAATTAATTATAATTCAATAAGATATCATTTATAATAACATATAAAATATATCTTTAAAAAATCAACTAATGAGTAATTATTGAAAACTGTTTTCTTGGCAGGTAATTGCATTTTATTTGGTTAATTTTCCTCAAACAATAAAATCAATTATGCATTCACTAATACATGCAACAGAGTAATAACTATTTTAGACTTCAGTTTTTTTTTAACAAAATGACATATTATTAGATTGCTGTTAAACAGGATTTTTGCATATCTTCATGCATATTACAATTGAAAATGTCTCTGAATACATATATACATATAAAAAGTTGCTGTCCACTTTGCCTCTCCAGCCAGGAGTTATTATACGTTCCAAATCCATAATTAATTTGAATATGTCAATTAAAGAAAATTGCCCCTTAATTACCCATGTGCTGGTGAGAAAACCAGTGCCTGAGCAATCAGAAAGAAACCTAAATATACCCCGGACCCTTTGGGCTTGTCAGACTGATGGAATAATTATATCTGGAGTGGAAGGAAGGGCTCCTCATTCAGCCTGTGGGTGTCGAAAAAGTTTCACTTCAGAAAACGAGCGCCTGCGTTCAAGGAAATCACTCTCTGATCGGGAGACGCGCTCATTTTCAGGGCCTCCATTTAAATAAAACAAACCCGACTGCTCAGAATTTCACATTACAGCCACCCGATGAGAAATCATTTTTCATCAAAGAGTTTGTTTTATCTTTTGCTCCTCCGAGGCCTATTCTTTCTTGCTTTATTTATAAAGCCTGGCTGATACGACAAGTCTCTCTGCTCTCGAGACCTTGACTGACCCTGTGCAAGAAATCAAATGTAGAGGCGTATCGGCAACTGCTGGATCATAATATGCCACACACAAGCACAATGCATATGGGTTGCCAGTGCTGGAGTTTTCATGCAGAGTTGGGCTATTTTGAAAGTGCAATTTAAGAAGAAATGATGCACTGTGCCACAGCCAGCAAAACAGTGTATCTGTAAACAAAGAGGGGTGAAAATGCAGAACTTTTATTATTGTGCATTGTTCCTTGAGATGAAGATTTGGCAACCTGCATTTTAAATTTGTATTAGACTTACAGTTAAAGTCAGAATTATTGGCCCCCATTTGAATTTTTTTTTTTCTTTTTTAAACATTTCCTAAAAGATGTTTAACAGAGGAAGGAAATTTTCACAGTATGTCTGATAATATTTTTTCTTCAGGAGAAAGTCTTATTTGATTTAATTCGGCGAGAATAAAAAAAAAGTTTAAACTTTTTTAAAGCCATTTTAAGGACAAAATGATTAGCCCCTTTAAGCTTTTGTTTTTCGATAGTCTACAAAACAAACCGTCGGTATACAATAACTTGCCTAATTACCCTAACCTGCCTAGTTAACCTAATTAACCTAGTTAAGCCTTTAAATGTCAATTTAAGCTGTATAGAAGTGTCTTGAAAATTATCTAGTCAAATTCTATTTATTTTCATCATGGCAAAGATAAAATAAATCTGTTATTAGAGATGAGTTGGGGATAAAACAATGGGATCAAACAATGGGACAAAAGTATCATGTTTAGAAATGTGTTGAAAACATCTTCTCATCGTTAAACAGAAACTGGGGAAAAAATAAACAGGGGCGCTAATAATTCAGGGGGCTAATAATTCTGACTTCAACTGTTTATTCTTATAGGAAAAAACTAGTTATGTTGCCACATATTATAATAATATTGCATTAATATGCAATAATAATAATATAATATTTGTCAACATAAATATTTTTTTTACATTTGTTTGGCCTACTCTTATTGTACATTTTTATATTAAAGTATTGAATAAATAAATGAATAAATAAAGAAATGAATCAGTAAATAAATAAATAAATAAATAAATAAATAAATAAATAAATAAATAAATAAATAAATAAATAAATAAATAATATTTTTTATTAAACGTAGTATGTACATAAATCAACAAAACTGATCGTTGGGATGTAGACATAAAACAATATCTGGCAACCTAATTATTATTATAATATTATTATTTATTTTCTTTACATTTGTGGTCAGCTATATATATATATATATATATATATATATATATATATATATATATATATATATATATATATATATATATATATATATATATATATATATATATATATATATATATATATATATATATATGTATTTATATGTATTTATATATATGCAGCAAGTTAACACCGATAATGACCACCACTAATATAAAAAATATATATAATTTTTTTTTTTTTTGGATCTTGTTGGAAAATATGGTGAAAAGTCCTACATGATAGTAATAGTTTGATTGTGGTGTTTACTTAAATAATGCCACTAATATCTGCATACTCCACATGTCCTAATTCCATTGCTATTTAGTTCAGTTATGACTTTAGTCGGATTAAAGTGATCAAAAAATAAATACATAAATAAAATAAAAATAAAAATTTGCTGGTTTGAGCTCATCTAGGCCTACAGTCCAACATTCATGTTTACCTGAATAAACAGTTAGGAAACACAAGTACATCTTATTGAACATCATTTATTTTCATCATCAATTATCCTAGCAGAACAGTTTCTCAAGCAGTTTGTGATGCAGTGTGGAAACAGGAGATGAGCCCCTGGTCTAATGCGCCACCTGGCTTGAAAAACCCATTCTCAAAGACTTACTTTTAGTCATTATATGGGTAGCGCACATATTCTGAATGAACCATTCAAATGAGCCATTTTAATTCCATGATTACAGTGAAATTAATCTAGATTTTAAAAATCTATGCGCATCTTTAATATATATAACCAACCTACCAAATAAATAAATAACTAAATAAATAAATCCCCCCTCCCCCCCAACACGAAAAAAAAAAAAAATTAGTATAAAATTGTAGTTATTTTTGTGCATTTTTCTAGTGGCTGTTTGTTCAATTTGCGATTTAAACGTGTACAATTTGAATGAAATCCAACATAAATGCAGCTATTAATAAGCTGGAAAACAGCTGCACATTTCTTTTGAACGGATCTTGATTTGTCAGTGGGCTGGACATTTTTGAGGGACCCCTTATGAACACACAAACGCTGCCCTTGATATCTGCACCAACGCCACTGTTGTTCTTTTTATTTCTGAAGATCCTCAAGGAACACAATCCCGCTGAATATCTTCCAGCAAACACTCTGTGGTCAGCCTTGAAGCGTTTCCTCCTCGCTGCTGTCGTCTCCAAAGGGGAAACTTTTGATAAATGACCACAGTCGCTCTGCTAATGGTGGAACCGGGCCGAACAACATCCACGTCCTATTGTGTCTACAAAAGTACACAAACCGGTTCTGGGTTGTTTCGGTCTCTAAGAGGCTTTTCATTTGGGCCGACTGTGTCTTTCATCAACTAGTCGTCGACCTATTGACGTGACTAAGCAGCGTTTCCGCTAAAGCATTCAAATGTCATATGGAATCAATCATAATTACGCTGTGACTTTGGCCAGGCATTTGTCCGGCGCTTTGATTCTACGAGAAAGGGTATTAAAGCGATATTAAAAAGATTCATCAAAGTCAATGGACTGCATTACAGCGGACAGAGTTAATGCGAAGTATTCTTTAACAGAGTGTGAAGCGCAGCCCAAACATTAAATGTAACGCTTTACTGAGGTCAAGCGATATTACCGCATTAACCTGTGGTGCAGCTCTGCCATTTCCATTTGTTCGCTCTGACACACAGAGCAATTTGCATGTATGTGGGAACTGTTTCAAAAATTGCTAATGTACAATATCTAGCTGAATGATAAACAGCACATGTGTCATTATAATGGAGCTAAAGTGGGTCTTCATCTTTGTCAATATACAGGGTGGGCCATTTATATGGATACACCTTATTAAAACGGGAATGGTTGGTGATATTAACATTCTGTTTGTGGCACATTAGTGAGGGGGCAAACTTTTCAAGATGGGTGGTGACCATGATGGCCATCTCTAAGTCGGCTGATCCAACTTGTGTTTTTTCAATAGGAAGACGGTCATGTGACACATCAAACTTATTGGGAATTTCACAAGAAAAGCAATGGTGTGCTTGGTTTTAACATAACTTTGTTCTGTCATGAGTTATTTCCAAGTTTCTGACCACTTATAAAATGTGTTCAATGTGCTGCGCATTGTGTTGGATTGTCAATGCAACCCTCTTCTCCCACTCTTCACACACTGATAGGAGAAATGCCAGCACAGGCTTCCAGTATCCGTAGTTTCAGGTGCTGCACATCTTGTAAAATTTAATTTAAAATGAAAGCGTTAGTCAGTTTAACGATGAAGGGATTGATCAAACATGCCTATTGATTAAAGATTTGCAAAGAAATTTCAGGAGGGGCATCTGCCGTGTAAAACATATGCTGGATAAGTTAGCGGTTCATTCTGCTATGGCAACCCCTGATTAATGAAAGGGATTAAGCCGAAAAGAAAATTAATGAATTTTATTATTATTATTATTATTATTATTATTATTATTATTATTATTATTATTATTATTATTTTATTAGGCCTATACATTCACTCATTTTACTTCAGCATAGTGCCTGATCTATTTTATAATAATAAATAAATAAAATAATAATAATAATAATAACAACAACAATAATAATAAATAAAAAAATAATAATAATAAATAATGATAATAAATAAATGCATAAATATATAATTATATAAATAAATAAATAAATAAATAAACAAACAAACAAACAAACAAACAAACAAACAAACAAATAAATAAATAAATAAATAAATAAATAAATAAATATTAGGTTTTCAATAATAGTGTCTATGTGCTCTTGCAAATGCTAAACTTGGATACAATCTTCAGTTCCTCTAGGCATCTGTTTATAAACCTCAGAGGCCTGTAACAGTTGATGTTTATATGCTTTAGGTTCCTATTGTTACTAGTAAAATTGGTCCCAACAGATCCCGTTCTCCATTCTTGTGCACCCGCTGCTCCTTGCCGCCTTGTCATTTGTTTGCTATTATTTCAGTGTTGGCCATTGTTACCAAGGAGACTTGGCTATTGTTGAGTGTGTGTTAAATCCTGCTGAACTCTCAGTACAGCGAGACACTGTTTTCTGTCCCTCAACACTGCTTAACACCACTGAAACAGCTACAACACCAAACAATGCTTGTTAGACAGGAACGAGTTCAGCCAAAATACAACTTCTGGCTTCATTTACTCACCCTGATATCATTTCTAAAGGTGTGTGGCTTATTTTCTGTACTAAAAGAGACCAAAGAACATCTTAAAATTTGATACTGATCCTTTCATTCCAAACTCACATGACTTTTGTTCATCTCGGAGAACAAACTGTACAGTAAATTGTATTTTATCATCAGTTATGTTCCATTGCCATTCAGCATAACAGACCAAAAAATAAAATTAAACAATATACGTATTCTGACCTGAACATTTTCTTATTTTAAATTATAAATGATCACATTAAACTTACTTAAAAATTAACCTCCATTAACTTCAATTTTGCATTAAATCAGTATTTGACTTGCCTTTTCTTTTTTCTTTTTAATTACGAACAATCCCTGTGGTATTTTTCTATTTGTTGCCATTGCTTACTGATCATATAATTTTTATAATGTATTACAACAAACACAACCCCCCCCCCCCCCCCCCCCAAAAAAAAAAAAAAAACACACAAAAAAATAAAGTAATAAACAAAAACATTAATTTTGAACATTGTGTCATAATTTGCAAACTGTGTTCAAAGTCATACAATAAAAATAAATGACTTTGAACACAATTTGCAATTTACATGTGACTATTTTCTGCAATGATTAAATGAAATTGTCACTAAATGAAATTGTTCTTTTTCTGTCGTTACTGGGATGAAGATAAGGCAGCAATCATTATTACATTATCCTTTTCTATTTTAGAGATTTAGCAAAAATATATTGTTTATGGCCTGGATAAAGAGGACGGATGGATGAATGCAGTGCTTAATTTGTAAATTACGAGGTCCTGAAACAGATCGAGCTAACAGATCGAGATAGAGCGGGGGTGAGGGGCGGGGTGTCACGGATGAAAGTGAAGAGGGTTGGGTGGTGAGGTGCGGGATCAGATTTCAGAGGTGTCGGATCTGGATCCGGCTTGTTCCAACATAAATTAAGCACTGGATGAATGGATGGGTGGATCGATGGATGGATGGATGTGAATGGAAAAGAATAGATGGAGCGATAGATGAATGGACGGATTGATGGATGGACGAAAAGATGGATAGATATGAATGGAGAAGGATGGATGTGGATGGGGATGAATGGATGGATGTAAAAGGAGAAAGATGGATGTAAATAGAGATGGATGGATGTGTGTCAATGGAGAAGAATCGATGGATATGAATGGAGAAGGATAGGTAGATGGATGGATGGATTTATGGATGTGAATGGAGAAGGATAGATGGATGGATGGATGTGAATGAAGAAGGATGGATGTGAATGGGGACAAATGGATGGATGTGAATGGAGAAAGATGGATGTAAATTGGGATGGATGGATGGATGGATGGATGGATGGATAGATGTGAATGGAGAAGGATGGATTGATGGATGTGAATGGAGAGGGATGGATGGGTGGGTGGATAAATGGAAGGATGGATAGATGTTAAGGGAGAAGGATGAATAGATGGATGGATGGATGGATGGATGGATGGATATGAATGGGGATGAATGGATCAAATGAAGATGTATGGATGTTACTGGAGAAGAATGGATGGATGTTAAAGGAGAAGAATGGATGGAATTAGAATGGAGAAGGATGGATGGATGAGAGATGTGAATGGAGAATGATGGATGGATGTGAATAGGGATGGATGTATGGATGTGAATGAGGATGGATGGATGGAAATGGAGAAGGGTGGATGGATGTGAATGGAGAAAGATTAAAGGATGGATGATTGAATGAATAAGATGATATGTAGGTAAATGAATAACGAACAAACGATCGAAGAAAATGGATAAGTAAATGAACGGACGAACGAACGAACAAATTAATTAATGAGAAGATGGATGTGAATAGAGAAGGGTGGATAAATGTGAATGAAGAAAGACGATGAATGGATGGATGGACAGGTAAGTTAATGAATGAATAAACTAATGAATGAATAAGATGATGGATAGGTAAATGAATGAACAAACAAACGAATGAAGAGAATGGACAAGTAAATGAATGAATGAATGAATGAATGAATGAATGAATGAATGAATGAATGAGAAGATGGATGGATGTATGGATGGATGTCTTGATGGATGTATGGATGTGAATAGGGATGGATGGATGTAAATAGAGAAAGATGGATGGATGATGAATGAGAGGATGGATAGATGACTGAATGGATGGATAAATTGATATATGGATGGATGGGACTTGGTGAAAAAAAGAGTATGATGGATGGATGTATGGATCAGACTGCGTTCAGTAAATGAATATTGGTAGAAGGATGAATGGATATATGAGACTGGGTGAATGGATGAGTAGGTGGTAAAGAACGAATGAATGAATGAATAAATGAATGAATGAATGAATGAATGAATGAATGAATGAATGAATGAATGAATGAATGATTGAATGAATGAATGAATGAATGAATGAATGAATGTGGGTGGACAAATGGATGGATAGAGGGTTATGGGTGTGTGGATGGATTGTTTTGGATAGATTAATGATTCAAAGATCAATGATTGAATGCGATAGTGCTTTAGAATGTCTCGAGGGTGAATGATCGATGACAGTATTTTAATTTTTGGGTGAACTCTATCTTTTTAAAGGCTAAGAGTTGATAACAGTACAGAGAAAACTCTCCTCACAGAGTTTATTGAGGCGCTTCACAATCACGTGCAAAGAACCACAGTTTCTGTAGCTTCATCAGCGTGACATCAGACATGCTGGCCAAACCTCGCAAGCTGTTAAACAACTTGGCTTTGTCCTTTGATTCTCAGATATAACAGCCAGGACTGGACGGAGAGCCAGAAAGGGTGTTTGAATATTCATTAAACTGGTCATTAGAGAGCTGGCTTGGCTTCTAACGAACCAATCAGATCTAATGAATTTGATGTACGAAGCCTCAGTCTTGAAGAACGGCCCCACACCGAGAGGGAGGAGACGCCAAGCTGAGGCTGAATGAGAGCAATTGAGAGTAAAAGGAGAATGAGGTAAATTGCGGTAGACTGAGTTGTCTTTTGAGCAGAAATGAAAAGATTAACACGCTCGACGCGTGAATCTCACAACAAGTAAAGTGAGGAATAATGAATGAGATCATTAAAGAGTGCAGAATTGGTTTGGTTTGAACGCAATGTGAATTCAAAACAACTGTGATTTTATACATTCCCAATCTGTGATTCTGGAATGAAAGCGTCATTTTCTCTTATTGATGAAGGAATGTGGGAAAAAAGTTTCAAATTTTAGCATGTTTTTATCAACCCTTTTTTAATTCATTCATTGAGCTTAGTCTCTTAATTATCCAAGGGTCGCCACAGCGGAATGAACCGCCAACCTATCCTGCATGTGTCTTACGCAGCGGATGCCCTTCCAGCTGCAACCCAGAACTGGGAAACACCCATATACTTCTGCACTTACACACTACGGCCAATTTAGCTTATTCAATTCACATTCAAGTCACCGGGACTCGAACAAGCAACCTTCTTGCTGTGAGGCCACAGTGCTAACCATTGAGCCAACATGTCACCCACACTTTTTAATATTGATGGCAGTTCTTATTTTATTGATTAGATTTTAATATCTACTGTAAGTGGGCAGCATGGTGATGCAGTGGGTAGCACTCTTGTCTCACAGCATGAAGGTCACTGGTTTGAGCCTCAGCTGGGTTAGTTGGCATTTTTGTGTGGAGTTTGCATGTTCTCCCCATGTTGGTGTGGGTTTCCTCACAAGTCCAAACACATGAGCTATAGGGGAATCGGGTAAGCTAAATTGTCTGTAGTGTGTGAGTGTGAATAAGTGTGTGTGGGTGTACTTTTGGAAGTAAGGCATTACGAAATTGTGTTACTAGCACAAAAAAGTAAATAGTTGTATTACTTACTTTTTATGGTAAGTAGTGCATTACGTTACTTTTGGGTTACCTTTTTTTTTAGCTGGCTGAGACTTAATCATTTAAAATGATATGTGAATATAAACAGCGCTCAAAATAATATGTAAAAAAAAAGTGTTCAAATTAATATGCGAAAAAAGTTTAACATAATATGCGAAAATAAAAAAAACATTCAAATTAATATGCGGAAAAAAAACTTCAAAATAATATGCGAAAAAAAACGCTCAAAATAATGTGAAAAAATAAAAAAAACAATCAAAATAATGTGAAAATAATGAAAGTAAATAAAAATAATGAAAAAATAATGAAAGAAAATAAAAGACGTTCAAAATAATATGAAAAAAACATTCAAAACAATAAGCAAAAATAAGAAAACGTTCAAAATAATATGCAAAAATATAAAAACGTTCAAAATAATATGCAAAAATATAAAAACGTTCAAAATAATATAAATACTTCCACATATGCAAATGCAATACGCAAATTATCTAATTGAGTGCATGATTCAACGTAACTAAACTTACTTTAATTCAGCAATTATTTTTAAAATCTAATTAATTAAACAAAAAAAAACTTGCATAGCATTTTTAAGTAGCTAAACATTATTACTTATTTTTATTACTTTACTCATTATTTAGCAGAGTAATATTACGTAACTCGCATTACTTGTAATGCGTTAGCCTCAACACTGATTATGTTTGCAGTAGAAGTTAACTGTAATCTTAGACTGTATATTTGTGAATACACTAGCAGTATAAAGTCTCTGTACTTGCTTTCTCATAATAATCAAAGCAGCAGCAGCAGCAGCAGCGTAGCAGATCTACTCTGCCAAGCAAATCAACATTTTACACGTTCTCACACTAAATCTCTCGAAGAGTCGTCACGACAAAAATATCCAATGATAAATAAATGGCTGTATTACACATAGAACTGACTCTCAATTTTTTCTGTTTAGTTTTTGGCAATATTTTTGGACATGCCAATCATTGCAGACAGGAACACTGTCAAAATTGACCAGTGATGCAACACTGGTTCCCTTCACTCAATACTGGCAACGTGTGTTGCCAAAGGGGGAAGCTTAGGAGAGGCAGATCTGGATCTTTCGGTCTCTAGACACTTCATTGATTGAGTCAGTCTCTCTAACACATTCACACAGAAGAACACACATCAGATGAATTCCTCTTCTCACTCTCTGTCTCTCAGTTGACCTTATTTACACTTTATGACGAGCTCAGACGGACAACAAAAGAAACCCATTCCGAGCTCTGAAGTACATCTGATTCATATCGCAGCCTGTAGTGGTGAAGGTTGATCTCGGCCTTACAAAACATGACACTGAAGAAATAACATCTTTGCAAAGACCAGGGGTGATGGCGGGAAGTCAGAGGCAGCTTTGATGTAGTTAACTAAAGCTATTTAAAAAGTAATAGTTTTCGGGTAACTGACAAAAATCGGATGGGAAACATTTGGAAATGTTGCCTTGGAAACTGAAGTAAAAAAAAAGTTTAAGGAAAGTACTAAGACTATGATTTAAGCTCAAGCAAACAAAAAATAAATAAAATAAACAATTTATTTTTAAATATTTACATTTTCCACAATTGGATTTACCATACATTAACCAAAGAATATATATATATATATATATATATATATATATATATATATATATATATATATATATATATATATATATATGTATATATGTATATATATATGTATATATATATATATGTATATATATGTATATATATATATATATATATATATATATATATATATATATATATATATATATATATATATATATATATATATATGTATGTATATATATATATATATATATATATATATATATATACATATATATATACATATATATACATATATATACACATATATACATACATACATACATACATATATATATATATCCACATATATACATACATACATACATATATATACACATATATACATACATACATAAATACATATACATATATACATATATATATATATATATATATATATATACACATACATATATACACATACATATATATATATACACATACATATATATATATATCACTTTTTTGTAATTAATCATAATTAATCACGAAACGCCATATTTATTACGGTAATAAAAACACAGACATTTAAGTGCCATTTAAATTTCAAAACAATTAATGTCAATAAGAAACAAAAATTATTTCCATGTTGGATTCTAAGTGAATTACACACACACACAAAGACACACAGACAACGCGCGCAGTACGGTGCACACGGTGAGCGAGGAATCCCTTAAAGGCAGAGATTAGGGCTTTGACAGCTTGTGATTTCACCTTTCCATATTTCTTTGCACGTTAAACACACGCAGGGTCGGTGCAAGTGCTCTAGGCAAACGGCAATCACACTGGTGAAAGTGTAGTCGCTAGTCGAGCTTTGTATAGTTGTGTCGAGTGGTGAATAAGGCAAGGGTTTGCAAGAAAAAGGGGAGTTCCATCTCTCTGTGGTTATTACAAATCTCATGGCACTTCTCGTAAAGAATAAGGGTGTAACCCCGCTGTCTTAGCCCAGTTCCCTCTATTGGCCCTTACCTATCATAGCCTCCCAATCATCCCCATCCACCAAATAGGGTCTATCACTGTCTCTCCACTCCCCCTGTAGTGTTGAGTGCACTGGCACCGTTGTCCTCTGGCTGCTGTCGAATCATCCAAGTGGATGCTGCACACTGATGGTGGAGTGGGGAGACCCCCTCATGAATGTGAAGTGCTTTGGGTGTATGGCCATACATGATAAATGTGTTATATAAATACACATTACTTACTTACTACTTGCATATTAAAGTTTGTAAATATACATTTGTTATGTAAAATTTTTGTTATATAGTGCATTACCTAAATTCTTTGTTTAATTATTATACAAATAATAGCAGTAGCCTACACATCCATAACCAAGATTTACAGTTAATACAGTTTTCTTAGCCCTCCTGTGAAATAGTGATTATTTTTTCAATTATTAAAGTGCTGGAGATATCTTTTTCCCAACACAGTTTTAAACATAATTTTTTTAACAACTAATTTATTTTGTCTTTGCCATGATGACAGTACATATTAAATAATTAGTTATTTTTTGCAAGAAACTAGTATTTAGCTTAAGCTGCTATATAAAGTCTTTAACTAGGTTAATTAGGCTAAACAAAAGGCTGAAATAAAATAAAAGAAAAAACATAAGGGGGCTATTTTGGATAATATTGAGTTTAAAAAACTGCTTTTACAGCCAAACTAAAGAGAAGACTTTCTCCAGAAGAATAATTATTATAGGAAGCACTGTGACAATTACCTTGATCTGAAATATCACTTTGGAAAATTAATTCATACATTTTCCTTCAGCTTCATCTCTTTGTTCATCAGGGGTTGCCACAGCGGAATGAACCACCAACTTATCCAGTACATGTTTTACACAGAGGATGCACTTCCACTTCCACACATATACACTACGGTCAATTTAGTTTATTCAGGTCACCTATTCACCTTATTCTCCCGCGGACTAGCAGGCGCAGACATTGAATCATTTTGGCTCGAGACTTCAGGTGTCATTCAATTCCATTCATTATTATATGTTAAAAACAGCTCGTTTGCTGCTTAATGTTGCAAACTGATATTTTCTTATAATATTCTGCTATGTCTGTATTGTCATGCAAACACTTGTTTGTAGAGCAAGCAATTTGACCGTTTTCTGATGTTTATTATTTCTAGTCATTTCTCCCATGCAGCTGAATCGAAAATCATAAAACAATTGCAAAAACGAGCGCACTTCCGCATTGAAGAATGAGGTCAATAGTGCATGTGTTTGGTCTGTGAGGGAAACCGGAACACCCAGAGGAAACCCACACTAATACGAAGAGAACATGCAAACTCCACACAGAAATGCCAACTGACTCAGTCAGGACTTTCTTCTTGCTACTGTGCTAACCATTGAGCCACTGTGTCTCCCTTTTGAAATATTTTGAAATAATTTTAATTTCACAAGAGGCTAATCATTTTACTGTCATCTGTCTGTTTATGCTTAAATAACCTACCAATTCATATACATAATCAAAACACAAAAGCAAATGCTGTGATGGTGCTATCTGACCAAAGGCTGGACTTTATTTGCTAAACCACCTTTATAAAATCAGCACCAAGCTGCCTAACAGGTTTCAGTCCCCCATGATGGCCTGTAAGCAACTCATTTTTTTGGTAGGAGAGCAAGAGAGGTGTGATTCCAGTGTGGTGCAAACACAGTTTTGGTAAAAACAGGGCATATTTCAGTGATATTATTGTACTTGACAAGGCTAAATGTGAGCAGGTTTCACAGATACTCATGAGTTATATGGCAACGCCAAAGGTGTGTTCTTCAAAACATCTCTCCATCTGCACATCCTTGAGACTCATTGGATGTGGCAAGTACAAGAATGTTTGATAAATGTCAAACGAGTGCACTGTCAAAGCTGTGGGGCATCATGGCTTAGTGTAGAGTTGACAGATTAGCAATATAATGATAATATAAATATGTTTTGGGTCTATGTTATAAAAAAATAAATGTACAAATGGTGAATTGAACATAATAATAATAATAATAATAATAATAATAATAATAATCAACACAATCTCACAGCAATTCGTAACTTTTTGATTTAGTGGCTAATTCGTATAAATTCGTACGATCTAGTTCGTACAATTTAGTACGATTTGCTCATCCCCCAATGACGGTTGGGTTTAGGGGTGGGGTTGGGTGCCACGCCTCCTTTTTAAAATAGTACAATTTTGTACGACTGAACTTGTACAAATTCGTACGAATTAGCCACTAAACTGGCAAAACGTAATATACATACGTTTTCTCGTGAGATCAATCTGTAATAATAATAATAATAATAATATTAATAATAATAATAATAATGATGATGATGATGATGATGATGATATTAATAATAATAATAATAATAATAATAATAAATAAATAAATAAATAAATAAATAAATAAATAAATAAATAAATAAATAAATAAATAAATAAATAAATAAATAAATAATTCCCAGTAAGGGGGTTACAGCTGGAAGGACATCTTCTGCATAAAACTTGTGCTGGATAAGTTAGTGGTTCATTCTGCTGTGACGACCCCAGATTAATAAAGGGTCTAAGCCGAAAAGAAAATTAACAATTGAATGAATGAATAATAATAATAATAATAATAATAATAATAATAATAATAATAATAATAATAATAATAATAAAATTACGCATATTAAATACTATTTAAATATACAGACTGTCATTAGCATTTAAACATATTCCATTTATGTTTAATTGATGTTTTAAGTGTTTACTATTTTGTATGTTGTTTCGGGCACTTTAAACATGAAAAAAAAAGTATTGTTGCAAAAAACAAAACAAAAAAAACATCATCATCATCATCGTCATCATCGTTGTCATAATTAATTAAACATGACAACACTGGAAAAACAAAAAATTCATTGGATTTACTAATTGTTTTAAGGCAAGTAGTTGCAAACAATGTATATGGGCTAAATGTAAACAAACTAATCAAGTGCAGTAATGTTAATTTAATTTATTTGCTTAAAATTTGGCTTTAAAAATTGAGTAACTCTAATGAATATTATTTTTCAGTGCACTAGTTACTTTTTACCCACCTTACACAATCACAAATCCTTCCCGATACTATTCCCAGCCTAGATCTGAGCCTCAGTGTCTTTCCACACGGTTCAAGATTTCACCACTTTGAAGTTATTTTCATCTCTATTTCCAGCAGCAGGCTCCACATGCATTCCTGTCATGAATGAGCAAACCCAGGGGGATTGTGGGAATTGTATTCCAGGTGGAGGAGAGGCCCTTAAGTGGCCGGCAGCAGGTGCTCACTTATTTAGACGAGTGACTGGATAATTACCAACACCTGTGTGCTTATTGGAGAGCCGTACCACTGCTACAGAAACAAGCTGAGGATTCAACGAAAGGGACAGTTTCTCCCGAGGGAGTCGAAGCAGAAAGTGTGCCAAAGAACAATTGAACACAGTATAACTACAGCCATGGTAGTAAAGCAAGACAGAATCCATCTGTGTGTCCCGGTAAACAAGCATTCCATATCAGTGGATAACTGTCAGTAAGATTTAAATTTTCTGATACTATTGGATCATGCCTGTCAACTCTCCCGTTTTTCCCCGGGATTCTCCCAGATCTACAAGTCTATCCCACTATCCTCCCGTAAAGTTTTTTCCCGTATTTCTCCCGTATTTTCAGGCTTTCTCTGAGAGATGGCAAATAAACATTAAAGAGCCAAGCCTCCCTATACGCAACTCATACCGCCGAACCACCAGGGGCCGCCCCTCGCTCTTAAATGTGAGTCTGTTCTGTGCTTTCGCTTTGTTTAGGCGAGAAAACACTTTGAAACAAATATCACAATGTGGGATTCTTTCTCCTTTCCACTACAGGTGCCGACTTCCCTTCATATGAAATCCTTAAAATGCATGACTGTCAGCTAACGTGCTCCATAGTGATCATAGATATATACACTAGATATCGCATATAGGGACCCTGAGCATGCGTCAATAACGCCGCCACATTGGTACAGTGCTCCCAGGACAAATGTCATTTAACCGCACTAGTCAAGACAGTGTTATTACTTGAAGATGCGGGACTTTAGCGCTGTCTACGAGTGTAGTAACGAGCAAACAAAGAAAACAAAGCACAAAGGCAGTACATTTCAAAGGTAATATTAAGTTTCTTTCTGTTTTTGTATGTTCTGAACTTTTGTGCTAATCAGGTAACGTTATTGATGATAACAGTCACTTACTGCATTCACCATACGGCAAAGCAGCTCCAACTCGCACTAAACACTCGGCTTGTTGAATAAAATCAGCAAACAATGCAAAAGAAATATGACAACGAGATGCTGCACTGCCAGAAACTTGTATTATTGTCGGCTAGTAAAAGAGTCATTCGGGGGATTCATTCACAAACGAATCGCTCCCTCCGTCAGTATGAGAAGTGAAAGCAGGAGAGGAGCTGTGTTTCAGGACACGAATTAGATTAAATTTAACAGGGAGGGTGAATAGTACATTTCTGTACACACAAACACAAGCATTTTGTCAGGAATGCCCGTGCGGTCACTGATCCATCAATGTAGAAAAGTGATGTAAAATTATAATTTTCGTAATTAGAAAAAAAAAAAAAATTACATACTAACATCCAGGAAAACTCCCGATCATAGATATATGTGTATATGTGTATATCTCTGGCTTTGGATGGCCACAGTCCTCCACTGTACCTTGGTCCCGCATTCATTTCAAAGGAGCGCAACCCTGTACCAAGATGGCGGCGCTATTGACGCATTCCGTCCAATAGTCAACAATAGGCCAGGCGACATCTAATGTATATATCTATGCATAGTGATAAACAGACACTGTTTCCAAAACACATTCTGTACACGCAATCGAAAGGTGGGTTTAGGTGGGTGTTTAAACAGACATATACACATAATTAATAATAATAATATCTAAAGATGTCGATCTTGGATTAGGAAAGCAATCGAATGTTTGCATAATAATGTTAGATCTATGCATTTTTAAAGTGACACCTCTGTTATTTCATGTAATAAAACAGAAAAAAAACATCTAAATAAATAAGAGATTCATTCGATGCTCTTTAATCAGAATGTGTAAGTTATACAGTGAGGAAACGGCTAAGGAGATTTAATAACTTGATTCTATTTCAATATTAGAGCTATTAATTTAAATAAGCTGAACTGTTTGCTAATTTATTTGCTGCTAATGTAAACTGTTTTTTCTTTTGTAAATAATAATAATAAAACACATTACTGAAAATTTAACTGTTTATTAAATTGGGGGGCAGTCCCTTATTATGGTGGCCATATGCTTTATTTTCACATCCCAATGTTGACAGGTATGTATTGGATACTGAACTATGCATTGCATGCGCATTGGGAATATGTGCCCAGGGATACACTTTTGAGAACCGAGAAATATGTGCTTGTGGGTACATTTGGCTGTATGATGACATCAGATGATATGATATCAGACTTGGACCGCAGTGTTTGAGTCCAGTAAAGGACAGTACCAGAAACCATTTAACGTAACCCCCCCCCCCCCTAGTGAAAAAGTGTGGCTACATTGTCTTTTCTCCTCTAGCTTGCTTGCTGATATTCATTAATTCTTTTCTTCCGCTTAATCTCTGATTATCAGAGGTCGCCACAGCAGAATGAACTGCCAACTATTCCAGCATATGTTTTACACAGCGGATGCCCTTCCAGCCGCAACCCATTTCTGGGAAACACCTATACACACCCATTCACACACACTCATAAACTATGGCCAATTTATGCATTCGTTTATTTTCTTTTAAGCTTAGTCCCTTTATTAATCTGGGGTCGACACAGCGGAATGAACCGCCAACTATTCCAGCATATGTTTTACACAGCGGATTCCCTTCCAGCCGCAACCCAGTTCTGGGAAACACCTATACACACTCATTAACACACACTCATACACTAGGGTCAATTTAGTTTATCCAATTCACCTATATCGCATGTGTTTGGACTGCAGGGGAAACTGAATAACCCGGGTTCCACACAGAAATGCCAACTGGCCCATCCCTGACTCGAACTAGAGACCTTCTAGCCGTTAGATGACAGTGCTAACCATTGAGGCACTGAACCACTCAATTTCTAGTGATGCCCAAAAAAAAAAAACTGGCTGGCTTCTCTCCTGGATGTGCGCAAGAAGTACATTGAGATGGCAGAAATATACACAGCGCCCTCTGGTGGATTTACAAGAAATGGCACACATGATGAAAGTAATGTATTATGCCACAGTAATGTATTTGAAATCGTCAAAACTGTACACGCTGCCCTCAGGTGGATTTGTGAAAACTGCAAGGAGACATAGCCCAGGATACATATTTTTCGGTTCTCAAAAATGTAGCCCTGGGCACATGTCCCCAATGAGCTTGGATTGGGACTATTGCATTTATGGCTATTCAGTACTGTAGCTTCAAAAGACTTGAAATATAGCTGTACGCATTTAGTCTGGGCTTCAGTCTGCATTATTCCTTGCAGGAAATATAGTGCTCAAAATCTCTTGTGGAAGAATGGGATACTTTTATGTTTTAACTAAACTAGCCCTTTAAGTAGAAACAAACATTACAGAAGGCAATGTATATATAACATTTAGTGCATAACATTTCATTA
Organism: Danio rerio; assembly: GCF_049306965.1. Taxonomy (NCBI): domain Eukaryota; kingdom Metazoa; phylum Chordata; class Actinopteri; order Cypriniformes; family Danionidae; genus Danio; species Danio rerio. Next base: position 47,981,581 of record NC_133194.1, read on the forward strand.
GCTAGGCATCTTAATCGAGCACTTAAGTGTGTCCCAATAAGACAATTCAATAGAGTGCTTAACTGAAGAGGATAAATTGATCATATTCCTCCACAACAACCTTTAATGATGAAACGGTCTGAAAGCCCAAATTCACAACGAAGGGAAAAGGCGATAAACCTTCTTTATGCACAACAAATCAAAAGCTTAAGCACTTACAGGAGTGTGTTTGTGGAAAGTTGGCTAATTGTGTCCAATTTGATTCATTTAAGATGATGTAGACAAGCTTCTTCAATGGCAAAGCAGCAGGGAGATGCTGCACAACGGCAAAAACAGAGAAATCTTTACATTATTGAGCAGAAGTAATCCGGTTATTCACTTCCAGCTTGAGATACACTGATAAACTTTTTGAAGAGCCGAGAAAGATATGATCTCTATGGTCCTGATAACACAATCAATAATTTATGATTCCAGGGACCGAGGCTATATTGAGCGGAAAGGAAAAAATGGAAGGAAAAAAGAAACATACAGACGGATTATTTGAAGAATCAGACTTTTGGATTAAAAAAAGCTTGCCATCATTCCCATATGAACAGCACTGGAGGTGAAATCCTGAAATCTGTGATCACAACTATAAACATTTAAATAAAATGAAGTGCGTTTACTGCAGAATATGAGTTTCTTGCTTAGAGTTTTTGCCTTGTTTTTTGTCCAAATATCTTAAAAAGTTCTTAAATCTAAAAACATGTTTTAGACAAGCAAAAATATTGTTTTGTTTTAGGAAATATTATGTTAAAATTAGCAAAATAATCTTGCTTTTTGATTTGGCATAATGTAATTTTGCATACCCCATTGGCACTTTCTTTGTTTTAAGAAAAACTCACTTAACGTTGGCATATTATTTCTTAATACAAGACAATATATTTTGTTTGTCTATAAAATGCTATAAAATGCTTCTTGATTTTTTTTTTCAATGTTTGTCTTGTTTCTAGTTCCAACAGCTAATAATTATTAAATCAAGATGCATTTAATGGAAAATTAAATATTGTTTTGTTTTCAGAAATAATAAGTTAAAATTAAGCAAGCTTTTCTTTAAAAAATAACAATAAAAAATAAATAAATAAATCACAATTACACCCACTGGCCACTTTACTAGGTACACCCTTCTAGTACTGGCTGGACCCTTCTTGACATAGATCCAACAAGCTCCTGGAAATATCTCTCTGAGTTTTCGGTCCATACTGACTTGATAGCGTCACAGTTGCTGCAGATTTGTTAATTCCATACCCATCATCTCCCGTTTCACGACATCCCAAAGGTGCTCGATTGGATTGAGATCTGGTGACTGTGGAGACCATTTGAGTACAGTGAACTGATTGTCATGTTCAAGAAACCAGTCTGAGATGTGTCACGCTTTATGACATGGTGCTTTGCCTGATGGAAGTAGCTATGAGAAGATGGAAAGACTGTGGTCATAAAGGGATGGACATGGTCTGCAACAATACTCAGGTAGGCTGTGGTGTTGACACGATGCTCAATTGGTACTAATGAGCCCAAAATGGGGCAAGAAAATATCCCCCACCCCATTACACCACCACCACCAGCCTGAACTGTTGATACAAGGCTGGACGGATCCATGCTTCCATGCTGTTGACGGCAAAGTCTGACCCTACCGTCCAAATGCCGCAGCAGCAATGGAAACTCATCAGACCAGGCAATGTTTCTCCAATCTTCTATTGTCCAGTTTTGGTGAGCCTGTCTGAATTGTCGCCTCAGTTTCCTGTTTTTAGCTGACAGGAGTGGCACCCGGTGTAGTCTTCTGCTGCTGTAGCCCACCTGCCTTAAGGTTGGCAGACCTTGGTTGTATTGAGTGGTTATTTGAGTTACTGTTGCCTTTCTATCAGCTAGAACCAGTCTGGTCATTCTCCTCTGAACTCTGGAATCAACAAGGCATTTGTTCCCACAGAAATTTGTTTAACGATTGATTTAACGAGCAGTTGGAAAGGTGTACCTAATAAAGTGCATTTATCAGCGGGTTAAGTATCCTGAAAATGAGATTACTGCACATGTTCATTCAAGACAGCCTGTAAAAAAGCTTGGAAAAATGTACCTAATTTTGATCAGTTTTTTAGAACTTTCTTTACTTCTACACCATTGTCAAATTCATTTGCTTGTTTTAAGAAAAATGTTGGCATATTATTTCTTAAAACAAGACAATGTTTTTGCTTGTCTATAAAATGCTTCTTGATTTAAGAATACTTAGATATTTGTCAAAAGCTCCAAGTAAGAAAACTATTTTATTTTATTTTTTTACATGTAATGGCATGATTATTCTCCATGTGTTTTGGAGCAAATAATCATTTTCCCTTTCTCCGAGGGAGACAATCTTAATATGCAAACCAAAAATTCAGTTTTTGTCAATTTGCACAGAAGCTTCATTGGCTGGAATCTGGATTGCAGCAGGTTTGTGTTCTGACGGCTGCTGTGCAGATGAGATGGCCAACAGTTGGATATAATTTTCTTTTGAAGGACTCAATAAAACAGCCCGCTCTGCTCCCGCAAATTTGAGATTATAGTCTTGTTGAAAATACAAGGACAACGGTTTTTAGCCAAATTGGTTGTTTCTTGCATGCATGTCAATTTTACCAGTGAGAATAGAAATCTCCAAACCCACAATCATCACCAATAAAGCATTAAGATGAAGCGCCTAACCTAAAAAAGATCATGAAAATAAAGTTATGCCAAGCTATGCTGTTTTCAAAGTTGATGTGTGTTATTTATTTATTTATTTGTTTATTTATTTATTTATTTATTTATGCATTTATTTATGCATTTATTTATGCATTTATTTGTTTATTTATGCATTTATTTATTTATTTACACATTTATTTAGTTATTCATTTATTTGTTTATTTATGCATTTTTTTTATTTATGCATTTATTTATTTATTTATGCATTTATTTATTTATTTGTTTATGTGTATGTTTGTTTGATTATTGTTTACAAATGATGTTAATTTAGCGGCAGTCCTATCTGAACAATCGCTTGACTAATAACTGATGAATAAAATTCACAACTGCATATCATATTTTAACCCTTTATCTGTTTTGTCTCAAAAGAGACACAAACAAGACCCTCAAATTCATACATTTCAATGGAGAGCTTATTTATGGAAAGCTTTTGAAATAATCAAGATTTAAAATTGTTTTATTTTATAGATGTCTGATAGTATTTTGGTGGCATGGTGGCTCAGTGGTTAGCACAGTCGCCTCACAGCAAGAAGGTCGCTGGTTTGAGTCCCGACTAGGCATTTCTATGTGGAGTTTGCCAGTTCTCCCTTTATTGGCATGGTTCCACCCCATTCGCTATAGGTATATTAAATGAACTAAATTGGCCGTAGACATCACGGTGGTGGAGTGGGTAGCACAATCCCCCCACAACAAAAAGGTTGCTGATTCGAGCCTCTGCTGAGTGCTGAGTCAGTTGGCGTTTCTGTGTGGAGTTTGAATGTTCTCCCATGTTGGTGTGGGTTACAGGTTTAACTGCAGAAAGTGTTAAAATTTAACTCCAAAAGCAGAGTGATTTTAACTCTACAGGGAGTACATTTCATGGTCACGCATGTAAACCCAGATTGAGTTGATTTTAACTCCAAGGGAGTTTATTCAAGACCAGAATTTGTTGTGTGTGTGTGTGTGTGTGTGTATATATACATATATATATAGTTATAGAATATGTTATGAGAATGCAAACGAAAGGGATTTTGAATGCATTATAAGAAAACAAATTCTGCAAGTACAAATAAAATCAATACAGAATGAGAAAAACTACCACAAAAGTACTGTAAAACACTATCCCAGGGGAACGATGCCATTGATGACATTCAATGCATGCAGTATTTGAATCCCAAATATCCTAAGGATGGCAGAAATGTACTAGAATCTCATTTGGCGCCTTGGCCATGTACATTGAGTTGCCAGCGCAGTATGGGAAAGCATCAGGTATTGATCAGACACAATCAGATTTCCCCAGACAACTGAAACGGCTGATTGATTTCCTCCACGCACCACAGACACAGCGTCCAGCGCTCATACATATGACTGAGCGAGGGATGACAGATGGACCAAAACAGTGGTGCAATCGAAGGACAAACGCTTCAAGGGTGGTCAATCATGGTGATTAGTCTCCCAGGGTGGAAAGTGGACCTGCTCTCTTTTTTTTTCTTTGCTTGAAGTCCTCACAGTTGAAAGATTATGTGCCTTTTAGTTCAGTTGCATTAACATTGAATGAACTCTGATGTGACCAATTCTGTGTATGTTGGCGGCGACCTCTGCCTCAACCCCTACAAACTGATTGGTGACCTAACGCCTTGTTTACATTGAGTGGTACGATTCAGTTCAGTACGATACAGTACGTGTCGCCTTTATCAGATTTGTGAATGTAAGCTAACAAAATCAATATAGTTAGTCTGATTTTATGTGTACTTTAAAAAGTCTTCAATAAAGTCTTCTCCCTGTAAGAACTTTGGTTGGCTTACATTCATCTAATACATTGGTGAGCCACCTAACAGTCAAGCCAAATATGGCAAAATCAAACAGAGTCCATCAGCTTGGCGAGACTAAACACTGCATCTGCCACACACACATGCATTCATACAGCTTGCGGTTGTGCGAGTCCTTGCCCACAATTAATGGCTGCCCTTTTGAAATGCAACACTGACATTTTTTCAAGACAACATGAAGAGAGCAGCCGGTTATTCTGTGTGTCTGAGACACTTTCTGCCGCTTTCAGGCCAAAGACTCAATTTAATGGGTGACAAACAGCTGTTGGATACTGTTAGCATGTGTGGAGCGAGATATTTTACAACTGCATGTATATTTGCCCTCCTATACAATATTAATTATTATTTTTTTATATTTCTTAAGTGATATTTAAAGGAAGTGTTCACGGTACACTACTTGACAAAAGTCTTGTCCTTGAACCCAGTTGTAAGAGCAACAAATAATAACTTGACCTCTAGAAAAAGTGGCAGAAGGTGTTTGTTTGTAAAACTATTCATTATTTATATTACTTCATAATCCCTATACGTCTGATAAGCTTTTTACATTTATGGACAATGCACAGATATTGATGTATAACATTTTTTAACACTACATTATTTGAATCTACCAAGCTTAGTTTACAATGTTTACATTGCTCTATTTACATTAAATCTAAATCCCAAATATCAGAAATGACAACAGATTGTTCAGATTTAATTAACATCAGTTTTAATGTAATTGATTAATGCACTTGACATATTTCATTCATTCATTTTCCTTCTGCTTTTTTCCTGGTTTATCACAGCGGAATGAACCACCACTTACTTGGCAAATTTATCTATTTTTAATTTTAGGTGTTTTGTGTAATGATTTTTATGTTTGGTAAAATTATTTCTATTTGCAGCTTCAGTGATTTCAACTAATTACACTGTCTTGTCCCAATAGGTGGATTTAGAGGGTTAAAAAAAAAAAAAAAAAAAGCAGACGTGGCTGGTTTGGATGCAAAAGAAAATCTATCTTGTTAAAAACCAAAACTTATCTAAAGTGACATTTTTGAAAAAAGGTATTTAATTTACTAGCTAATAATATTTTAATTTTATATAAAATCAACTTCTAAACCTAATTATAGCAGCCTGATAGAAAATGCTCATTTACAAAAAAAGAGGTCGGGTGGATTTAGAGGGTTTTGCATCTGAACTCTTTATTTGCTGTTCCTAAAACTTGGATAGACAACACATTCTCACCTTGGAGACGTCAAAATCTGAAGTATGGTCAAGCACCTTGCGCGTAAGTATAAGGACGCCAAAGGTGCCCCCTGGCGTCACAATACTGACGCAAAAAGAATTCCATTGCTTTCAATAGGTTGCCTCAGGCTTCATGTGAAGTCGCTACGACTTTTTTCAGGTAGTGTGTATAAACTATAATGTTGTATTCTTCTGCAGAAAGTCTTATTTGTTTTATTTAGGCTAGAATAAAATCTGTTTTTCTTTTAACTATTTTAATGTCAATAGCCACCTTAAGCAATATTTATTATGATTGTCTAGAGATCGATTATCCAATATCTTGAGAAATATCTAGTGAAATATTATGTACTGACATCATGGCAAAGATTAATTAAATCAGTTATTAGAAAAAAGGAACTATTATGTTTAGAAACATGTTGAAAAAATCTTCTTGCTGTTAAATTGAAACTGGGAAAAAATATGCCGGGGCTAATAATTCTCACTTCAACTCTAAGGGTGTCTTGTATCATTTGGAAAGTTTTGGAGATTTTGTTTGTGTCTTATTCATCAATAATAAAGTTTGTTTACGTATTATATTCAAATAAAAAAGTACCTGAATTCCTTATGAGGGTTAATTAGTCCCCATAGGGATAATCAGTTAAATAGAAAGCAGTAGATTTGATGCACAGAGGTCAATTACATTAAGACCAAGCATCAAATGTCCAGCGCTCATATGATGTGAAGTATGATGAATGACTCCATTCTGCAGTTTGGCCAGTGTTAGCAGTACCCATTTGCCAGTACTTTGCTATCAGCCTCTGTGTAGCAAACGTCAATATGTTAAAAGCACTACCAAAAAGCAGATGGTGTGGATTATTTTCCTGGCAACCTCACAAATCTCAAACGAATACAGCATCCAAATGAAGGGGGCGTCTGCATGGGTTAAAGTCATGCCCTTCACAAACATGCCATCGCCTTTGATTTCACCGCCTTTATGGACGCCACATCAAGGGGAAATTTCTATTTGCTGGAATCTCCTAATGACCAGAGCACTTGACTTCTGTACTCAAACCCCCCTCTTCAAAAGCCTCCAGATCAGAGGTGGAGGTTTTCAAGACTGTAATGAGCAAACGCCACTGAAATGAACAACAGAAGCCACTGAATATGCAGCAGATGATTTTTTCCTCTTACATTTGAGCGTGCTGGAATTATAAAATAAACAGATTCTGCGAGGATGATCCGATTATACGGAAACGAAATACATCAGGGTAATTACTTGTGATCTAACACTTTCACACAAACAGTACCGGTCAAAGTTTGGGATCAGTGAGATTTTTTTAATGTTATAAAATGAAAATAAAAAGCTTACTTGCTTATATTAAAAGCTTAGTTGATTAAAAATACAGCTAAAAAGGGTAAATTATGGAAAAAAAATACAATTTAAAGGGCACCTAAAATTATTATTATTTATTATAGTCTCCAGAATCTGCTCATTTTGGTGTTGGAGTAGCTGTTTTTGTAGCCTGTGTCTTTAAATGCAAATGAGCTGCTTCTCCCCGCCTACCATTCCCACATGCATTACATCAGATAAACAGCAGTCAGTGATAGAGACAGACACGGAAGAAACTGATATACAGCTCATTAACCAAAAATACCAAGTAAGTTATTTGATGTATTTGTGGTGGAGTTTATTCAAGCCTTTCTGAAATGATGAGTCACACACAAATGCCGTTTGCACTACACACACACACACACACACACACACACACATTAGTTTTTACAGACACCATACAGCAGTAATGATTGTGGCGAATAAGAATAAGATAGCGATTTTACTATCTTTGTTACAAACATGCTCTGTTTTAAAAATGTTTTAAACTTCTAAAACTATCACAGAGAGTTGTTACAGATATTTTAATCCCAGTTTATTTGCAAAATAAATGCTTTGTGGACGTGTGTATACATGTTATTAAAGAAACATGGTGCTTGTCAATCAATTCAGTGAGTGGGGAAACTGCACATTATAATGGGCTTCAAAATCACTGGGATTTAAACCCTATTTTAATCTCAGGAAATTTAAAAAAAGGGAGTTGTTAGGTTTATATTGCTCCAGTTTAACAGTGGCCACACTATAACACAATATACATTTGATGTCAGAATTATTAGCCCCCCTTTTCATTTTTTTTATTTCTTTTTTAAATATTTTCAAAATGTTGTTTAACATTTAACATCACAAAAGAAAGATCAAGATCCCAAAATACGACAAGACTGCTAATTATACAGGTAATTTTTTTACAGTCTACAGTACAGTAAGAGTTCACTGGGCTTGTTATCTGACCCTGTAGACACTTTGAACAGAGATGATCTTTAGCTCTGCATCTTCAGGTCACAGGTAACACCGAACACAGCAGATGGACAAAATACTCAGAATATTGAAGGAGGCATGTGTAGCATTTTGGTACAATTATCTCAGCTTCTGTTCCTTCATCGATGCATGTAACATATTCCACAGTTAAAGCCAGCATACGGACCGCACCATCTGTGTTCAGAAACTGAGGTCGGGACATTTGGATTGTTCCAGGACAAACTCACTCAAAGCTTTCTTAATGAGACTTTCTCCTTTTTTATAATTAAGTGAGGTTTTAATTTTCAGTGAGTGCATGATTTATGTGACTTGTATTTATATAATACTTATAAAATAAAAAATAATTTGTAATAATAGAATGCGTTATTACATGGCCAATTATTTAGCAGCATTTTTGCTTTTTTTCTATTCATTTATAATGCAAATATTAAAATGTATTAGTAAAAGTGTCTTCATTATTAAGGAAATTTGATTTGATTACAATTTACATGAAAAAACTTGTTGGTCTTTTGTGTGCATTTCCAATCAAAACCAGTGATTTATATGCATAATAGGTAGTTATTATTTATTTATGTATGTATGTATGTATGTATGTATGTATGTATGTATGTATGTATGTATGTATGTATGTATGTATGTGTGGGTGGGTGGGTGAGTGGGTGGGCTGGCTGGCTGGCTGGCTGGTTGGTTGGTTGGTTGGTTGGTTGGTTGGTTGATTGGTTCAGTGGTTGGTTGGTTGGTTGGTTGGTTGCTTGGTTGGTTGGTTGGTTGGTTGGTTGGTTGGTTGGTTGGTTGGTTGGTTGGTTGGTTGGTTGGTTGGTTGGTTGGTTGGTTTGGTTGGTTTGGTTGGTTGGTTGATTGGTTCAGTGGTTGGTTGGTTGGTTGGTTGGTTTGTTTGTTTTTATCATTAGAATAGATTGATGCATTTATTTGTTTTTTTGTATTTATTTGTTTATTCGTTTATTATTTATTTAGGTATTTACTTATTGCAGAAAGATTGGTAGAGGCAAAAGATCGTGGGTATAATATATTACAGATGTATTTTCTGAATAGAATAGTATAAATTTGAACAGAACAAAACAGAACAGAATAGAATGGGATAGAGTCAAACAGAACAGAACAGAAAAGAACAGAACAGAACAGAACAGAACAGAACAGAACAGAACAGAAAAGAACAGAACAGAACAGAACAGAACAGAAAAGAACAGAACAGAACAGAACAGAACAGAAAAGAACAGAACAGAACAGAAAAGAACAGAACAGAACAGAACAGAACAGAAAAGAACAGAACAGAACAGAACAGAATAGAATAGAATAGAACAGAACAGAATAGAATGGGATAGAGTCAAACAGAACAGAACAGAAAAGAAAAGAAAAGAAAAGAAAAGAAAAGAAAAGAAAAGAAAAGAAAAGAAAAGAAAAGAAAAGAAAAGAACAGAATAGAATGGGATAGAGTCAAATAGAACAGAACAGAAAATAACAGAACAAAACAGAACAGAACACAAAAGAACAGGATAGATTAGAACAGAATATAATAGAATAGAATAGAATAGAAAGAAATAGAACAGAACAGAACAGAACATAAAATACTAGAATAGAATAGAACAGAACAGAAAAGAACAAAATAGAATAGAATAGAAGCAAACAGAACAGAATTCACTACAATAGAACAGAATAGAATAGAATAGAATAGAATAGAATAGAATAGAATAGAATAGAATAGAATAGAATAGAACAGAATAGAATAGAATAGGTGAGAATGGAATAAAATAAAACCGATTGCAATAATACAACATAAAATAGCGGAATAGAATTGAACTGATCATAACACAATAGAATAGAACAGAATACAATAGGAGAGAATGGAATAGAATAGAATGGAATGGAATACTACAACATAACATATCAGAATAGAATACAATAGAATGGAATAAAACAGATCCTAGCAGAATATAATGTAATAGAATGAAATGGAATAGTATAGAACGAAATAGAACAGAACATAACACAATAGAATGAAATAGAACATAAAAGAACAAATCATAATAGAATAAAGTTTAACAGTATAGAACATAACATAACAAAGTAGATCAGAGTAGAACGGAATAGAACAACATAATAGAATAGAAAATAACAGAAAAGAATAGAATGGAATGAAAAAGAGAAGAACAATACAGAGTATAATAAAAAAGAAAAGAATAGAATAGAATAGAATAGAACAGAATAGAATAGAATGGAACAGAGCAGAACATAACATAATAGAACAGAATATAATAAAATTCAACAGAATATAATAAAAAAAGAACAGAGTAAAATGGAATAGAGAAGGCCATAAATTAATAGAATAATGGAAAAGAACATAACAAAATAGAGTAGAATAGAGTGGAGTAGAGTGGAGTAGAGTAGAGTAGAATAGAATAGAATAGAAAAAGAATAGAAAAGAATAGAATAGAATAGATCATAATAATGCACAATTATTGTAATTTTTTTTTTTCAAAATGGTTGGTAGAGGCACATGATTGTGGGTACATTACAGACACATTCTCTTTAAGCTCGCCATCTGCACAATCCTCCTTTTGTTCTAATTCTAATTTCTAAATGCGTTAATAAACTTGTATTCAGATCTCACACTGACATTCCCTGTTTTTTTGTGGATCATTTAGAAAAGGAAAAGGCAGGCCAACAGGAGTCTTACCTCCTCCACTGCACTGCACTGCACCGTGAGCATTCACATTTCCACCGTATATTGTCCAATAATGAAGTAATGTGGTTACCATGGGCAACAAAATAGAAAAAAAAAAAATACTCCAGGGCAGGCAGTTGTGAACCTACATCAGCCGAACTCTTTCATATTCCAGTAATGATGCTGTTGTTATTCTGAGGTGAGATGCACATTTCGCCTCCAATGTACCTAATAAAACTGTTTTTTTAAAGAAGAGTTCACGTAGAAAATGAAAAGCCAAAAATACTCACTCTCACGTCAAAGACTTCATACTATATATATATATATATATATATATATATATATATATATATATATATATATATATATAAATTATTATTATTCTTTTTTACATCTAAGTAAACGTTGCATTTTATTTTCATACAATGAAGGTCACTGATATGTTAAAATAAATCTATTTGTAGGTACATTTGAATGAAAAAGTCTACTAAATGATTAAATGCACTTTGAATGCATCAAAATGTATTGACAAGTTTTAGTAGATGTACGTGACAAATAAGCCCACAAGTGTATTATGCAAACATAGCCGTACACATGGACATAAAACAACTTCTAATAGATTTTATATTCATATGACAATTATCTCCCTCTCTCTCCCTCTCTCTCTCTCTCCCACACACACACGCACACACACACACACACACACACACACACACACACACACACACACACACACACACACACACACACACACAAACACACACACACACACACACACACACACAAACACAAACACACACGAACACACACAAACACACACAAACACTAATATATAAGCTAAACCTTCAATAAAAAAAGAACGATACTGATATAAAATACAATAAACATGATTTTTTTAGACCAAAATAGAAGAAAATAGAACAGAATAGAAAATAATGAAATAGTACATAATATAATATAACAAAACAAAACAAAACAAAATATTATAGAACATAAAATATTAGAATAGAATAAAATAAAATAGAATAGAATAGAATAGAATAGAATAGAATAGAATAGAACAGAACCAAAAAGTATAGAATGGAACAACAGAATAAAACAAAACAGAACAGAACAAATTAGAAATTATTAGAATGGAATAGAACAGAATAAAACAGAAAATAATATAAAATTATGGAACAGAATAGAACAGAATATAATATAACATAATAGAACAGAATATAATATATTAGAACAGAATAGAACATAAATATTTGAATAGAATAGAATAGAGCCAAAAAGTATATCATAGAACAACATAATAAAACAGAATAAAAAAGAACAGAACCAAATAGAAATCAATATAATAGAATAGAATAGAATAGAATAGAATAGAATAGAATAGAATAGAACAAAATAGAATAGAATAGAAAATTATATAATTAAACAACAGAACAGAAAAAAACATAATATAATGAAATAGACAATAATGGAACAGAATAGAACATAATGGAATAGAATATAATGGAATAGAATAAAATTGAATAATACAGAACAGAACAGAACAGAACAGAGTAGCGTAGAGTAGAGTAGAGTAGAATAGAACAGAACGTAATAGAACAGAACAGAGTAGAGTAGAGAGTAGAGTAGAGAGTAGAGTAGAGTAGAGTAGAGTAGAGTAGAGTAGAGTTGAGTAGAGTAGAGTAGAGTAGAACAGAACAGAATGTAATAGAACAGAACAGAGTAGAGTAGAGTAGAGTAGAGTAGAACAGAACAGAACAGAATGTAATAGAACAGAACAGAGTAGAGTAGAGTAGAGTAGAACAGAACAGAACAGAATGTAATAGAACAGAACAGAGTAGAGTAGAGTAGAGTAGAGTAGAGTAGAACAGAACAGAACAGAATGTAATAGAACAGAACAGAGTAGAGTAGAGTAGAGTAGAACAGAACAGAACAGAATGTAATAGAACAGAACAGAGTAGAGTAGAGTAGAGTAGAGTAGAGTAGAACAGAACAGAACAGAATGTAATAGAACAGAACAGAGTAGAGTAGAGTAGAGTAGAACAGAACAGAACAGAATGTAATAGAACAGAACAGAGTAGAGTAGAGTAGAGTAGAGTAGAGTAGAACAGAACAGAACAGAATGTAATAGAACAGAACAGAGTAGAGTAGAGTAGAATAGAACAGAACGTAATAGAACAGAACAGAGTAGAGTAGAGAGTAGAGTAGAGAGTAGAGTAGAGTAGAGTAGAGTAGAGTAGAGTAGAGTTGAGTAGAGTAGAGTAGAGTAGAACAGAACAGAATGTAATAGAACAGAACAGAGTAGAGTAGAGTAGAGTAGAGTAGAACAGAACAGAACAGAATGTAATAGAACAGAACAGAGTAGAGTAGAGTAGAGTAGAACAGAACAGAACAGAATGTAATAGAACAGAACAGAGTAGAGTAGAGTAGAGTAGAGTAGAGTAGAACAGAACAGAACAGAATGTAATAGAACAGAACAGAGTAGAGTAGAGTAGAGTAGAACAGAGTAGAACAGAACAGAACGTAATAGAACAGAACAGAGTAGAGTAGAGTAGAACAGAACAGAACAGAGTAACGTAGAGTAGAGTAGAGTAGAACAGAACAGAACGTAATAGAACAGAACAGAGTAGAGTAGAGTAAAGCAGAGTAGAACAGAACAGAACAGAGTAACGTAGAGTAGAACAGAACAGAATGTAATAGAACAGAACAGAGTAGCGTAGAGTAGAGTAGAACAGAACAGAGTAACGTAGAGTAGAGTAGAACAGAACAGAACAGAACAGAATAGAACAGAACAGAGTAGAGTAGAGTAGAGTAGAGTAGAGTAGAACAGAACAGAACAAAATAGAACAGAACAGAACAGAGTAGAGTAGAGTAGAGTAGAGTAGAACAGAACAGAGTAGAGTAGAAAAGAGTAGAGTAGAGTAGAGTAGAGTAGAACAGAACAAAATAGAACAGAACAGAGTAGAGTAGAGTAGAGTAGAGTAGAACAGAACAGAGTAGAGTAGAGTAGAACAGAACAGAGTAGAGTAGAGTAGAACAGAACAGAGTAGAGTAGAGTAGAGTAGAACAGAACAGAACAAAATAGAACAGAACAGAAAAGAACAGAGTAGAGTAGAGTAGAGTAGAGTAGAGTAGAGTAGAACAGAACAGAGTAGAGTAGAACAGAACAGAACAAAATAGAACAGAACAGAAAAGAACAGAGTAGAGTAGAGTAGAGTAGAGTAGAGTAGAACAGAACAGAACAAAATAGAACAGAACAGAACAGAGTAGAGTAGAACAGAACAGAACAGAGTAGAGTAGAGTAGAACAGAACAGAACAGAACAGAACAGAACAGAGTAGAGTAGAGTAGAACAGTACGTAATAGAACAGAACAGAGTAGAGTAGAGTAGAGAGTACAGTAGAGTAGAACAGAACAGAACAGAACAGAAAAGAGTAGAGTAGAGTAGAGTAGAGTAGAGTAGAGAGTAGAGTAGAGTAGAGTAGAGAGTAGAGTATAGTAGAGTAGAGTAGAGTAGAGTAGAGTAGAGTAGAATAGAGTAGAGAGTAGAGTAGAGTAGAGTAGAGAGTAGAGTATAGTAGAGTAGAGTAGAGTAGAGTAGAGTAGAGTAGAATAGAGTAGAGAGTAGAGTAGAGTAGAGTAGAGAGTAGAGTATAGTAGAGTAGAGTAGAGTAGAGTAGAGTAGAGTAGAGTAGAATAGAATAGAATAGAATAGAATAGAATAGAATAGAATAGAATAGAATAGAACAGATTAAGAAATGACAGTATATTGTGAGAGGAGCTCTTCAGCTGTGCAGGCAGCTGCTCAGGGTTTGATTATACATGTGTTTTAACAGACGCAGTGAACAGTAATACGAGTTGTCACAGCAGGAGTTTGCTGTCTTTAATGCAAACCGCCTGCTCTCAGCAATGTCATGATCACACACTGCTGACAGACTCGCTGTAAGGCCACACACACACACACACACACACACACACACACACACACACACACACACACACAAATGTACAAATGCATACGCACAGACTTCATTAAAACATACGCATACATATACAAATACAAATAACACATGCACACAAATATACAAACACGCATACACAAATAACACATACAAAAAGCAATCACACACATATTCATGCACATACACATATAACGCATAGGCACAAATGTGCGAAACAAATACGCACAAACATATGCATGCACACACACACATGCGCACACATAACAGATACAGACAAACATACAATCACTTATATGCTCAAACATATGCATGCACAAACATACACACACCTCCCATGCCGTCACACCATTGCGCTCCATTACAGTGAGGAACTGAATGTGCTAAATGTTACCGCTTGGCTAATTGCTGGAGAATATTGTTGACGCTGGCGGTTGTTAAACTTCGCTCTTTTGAATCTCACTCTGATGTTTTGATCAGCAAGAATCAAACTCAACATGTTTTCATGATTTTCTTTTCTTTTTTTTAATTTGGAGCCTTTGCTCGGTCTATAAAGACAAGCTCAGCGGATAATGAGCCCTGGAAAAGCATTCATACGGGCTTCCGATTCATTTTATTCAGGTAATGACAGTTAATGGAAGTCACTGGAAACAAATGAAACTGGCTTTTAATCACCCACAGATAAACAGGAATTAGTTTGCTAACAGCTTAATTGGGGCGGTAAATGCTTCCTAAAGGAGTCATCAGTCATTTCATCAGAGGCTTTAGTTATGATTTATAACAGCATCTGTCTATATATCTGTCTATAGATCCAAGCGTCATCTGCCAAGTATTGTTTTGATTTTGAGCAGTTTATCTATTGGTTTCTGAGCCATCAGGATTTATTATTTCTTTTTTTTTCTATCTTTTTTTTTTAATTAAAGTCATTCAGAGTTATACTCATTATAGATCAGGGTTTTTCAAAGTCTAAGACAGTGGGCCTCCCTTTTGACACAACTTATCCATTGGCGCCCCCCTCCTCCCAAACACACACGCACACACACACACACACACACACACACACATATATATATAACAAGTATTTTAATATAACGTTTTTACAACTAGGATGATGGTTCAATATGAATAGAACAGATCCAAGAACTGTCCATCCCAGTCAAAACAGTCGAAGTTTAGCGGGCCTCATGCTGTCATTAGCCAAAATATTTTGACAAACCACACATAAAGGTCGTGGTTCATCAGCTGGTCCTGTCCACGTAAATCCTGAACTCAAATACTGATCATCATATCGTCGTCTTTTGGGTTTAAGCCCTGAACTTGAAGGCTTTTGTGGCGAGGGGGCGTGGCCGAGAGCCGTGGGAACGGAGTGAGGCCACCGCGTAAGTGGATACACCTGCGGTGCGCACCTGACTCGGATCCCACGGAAGGAGCTCTGGATCATAAAAGGAGGAACAAGGGCAGAGGAAGCCGAGAGAGGACCGGGCCGGACATATTTTACTTTTGCTTTCAGTTTGACGGCAGTCTCCGTGAGGAGCTGCTGTCCGTTTGTTTTGGTTTAGACGGCAACCTCCGTGAGGAGCTGCCGTCACTGTTATTAATAAATCATTTTAAAACTGCGTCGGTTCTCCGCCTCCTTCTTTCCGGCAGCCAAAGGGCTGTGAAGTTCATTACAGCTTTGAATCGGGGGGTCTCAGAAACCGACCCATTGTATTAGCAGGCATATACCTGTATTGGCGGGTTTGCCAAACAGAAGCGAATTCACAGCTATGGCCTTCTGGGTAAAAAAGGTTTTCTTATATTTGACGTATTATTATATATTTTTGCTTTATTTAATTAAAACGTTTAAATATAATAAAAAATACAAATAATAATTAAACTTAATAATTATATTTTTATTGTATTATATTTCTTCCCGCGCCTCCCCTAACATGCTCTGGCGCCCCCCAGGGGAGGCGCGCCTCACACTTTGAAAACCCCTGTTATAGATAATAGTAATCAGTAATATTAGTAATCAGTGTGTGTGTGTGTGTGTGTGTGTACGTGTTTTTGTGACATATCTAGACACAAATCTGTATAATGACATGGTTATGACACAGGTATTACAAAAAGGAGGTGAAAAATGAGAACATTGGTGACGTCCTCATTTCTCAAAAAGCTTGTGTGTGTGTCATGTAATTTGGAAATATTCAAGTGAGATTTGTCATTTTTCTTAATCTAAAATGAGTAATACAGTATACAAACATTACAATGTTGACATTTATTAAAGATTTTGTTTTAAATCTCATTAATTACATATATTTATATGAGAAAAGCAAATAAGATTGTTGTTAAAAAAACAAATATATAAAAATAAATAAATGAATAAATAAAGAAATAGGGCTGTTGTTAAAAATTAACATAAATAAATAAATAAATAAATAAATAAATAAGGTTGTTGTTGAAAAATAAAAATAAATAAATCAATCAATAAATTAATAAATTAATTAATAAGGTTGTTGTTGTAGAATTAACATATATAAATAAATAAACAAGGTTGTTGTTGTTAAAAAAATAAATAAATAAGGTTGTTGTTAAAAAATAACATAAATAGATAAATAAATAGATAAATAAATAAATAAATAAATAAATAAATAAATAAATAAATAAATAAATAAATAAATAATTAAATAAGGTTGTTCTTGAAAAATAAATCTAAATAAATAAATAAATACATTAATTAATTAATAAGGTTGTTGTTGTAGAATTAACATATATAAATAAATAAACAAGGTTGTTGTTGTTAAAAAAAATAAATAAATAAGGTTGTTGGTAAAAAATAACATAAATAGATAAATAAATAAATAAATAAATAAATAAATAAATAAATAAATAAATAAATAAGGTTGTTCTTGAAAAATAAATCTAAATAAATAAATAAATACATTAATTAATTAATAAGGTTGTTGTTGTAGAATTTACATATATAAATAAATAAACAAGGTTGTTGTTGAAAAAATAAATAAATAAATAAGGTTGTTGTTGAAAAATAACAACAGGTTGGGCCGGTTGGGCGTTGTATGTGGCATGCGAACTTAAGAGTGGGGGGGTGATTGGGGAAGTCGCGCGCGAACAGATTAAGGGGGGTTATGCCGTTAAACTGTTGTATAACTGCAATATCATACTCATAGCAGTGCAATATGGCTGTATATCATCACTGGTGGGACACTAAAGCACTCGGCCAGCAGTCTATGTCTGATATACATACATATGTTCCTATGTATCAATACATTAAAAATCAAGACAGCAATGACAGTAAAAGCCGAAAACTAATTGTCAAATCATGTAGAAAAAAACCCCAAAAAAACAGGCAGACAAGAAAAAATTATTTCAAAGATTAGGTGTACTTGACTATACAATGCTGAAAATATGAGAAATCCATCTTTATAAACCAGCAAATTTAAGCATGTAAAATAAATATAAATATTTGATCAGTTTAATTAATATGTTTCTCCTGACTTCAGAATAGAGGACGCAATATTTAAACAAGTAATGCATCCTTGAAAATGTCAGTATGTTCGACAAAAGTAAAGAACGCTGAATGATTGTAATAAATTGGGTATTTCTGTTTTTACGAATAAAATCTTGTATGCATTGTTTCAAGGAGTGCTAATTTTTCAACTTTCCCTTTTTTTCC
>NC_133194.1:48005000-48030000 GCF_049306965.1 Danio rerio
GGTTAACTGGCTATATTCTCTTATCGCGTGCAAAGTCACGTTAAAAACGCGACGCGTGCTGTTTGTTTACGGAGCTCCGTGGTAGAGGTCTGCATTCCCGCGGCTGTCCCCGCGCCAGATTTCTGCGGCGCAGGAATAAATTTCCGAATCAATCGCGGGAGCGGTCGGTAACAGGTTTAATTTGGGACGGGAGCGGGCTGTCTAGCAATATCGTGGATATTACTATGCGAATGAGACAGAGCTTTGCCTGCCTGTGTGTCTGCTTGGCGCTTGTGTGTATGTGTTAGTGCGCGCGTATGAGAGAGAGAGAGAGAGAGAGAGAGAGAGAGAGAGAGAGAGAGAGAGAGAGAGAGAGAGAGAGAGAGAGAGAGAGAGAGAGAGAGCTCTGTCTGGCTGTCTCTGGACTGTTTAGCTGGGTGATTTTCGGTTATGTTCTCCCCCGCTCTTTAGCGGGATCGGGCGCGGCGGGCAGAAAACTGGGCGGTTCGGGCACCGGGACAAGTAATTCTAAATATAAGCGGGAGCGGTCGGGTTCAGGCTAAAACCTGGCGGGTGCGGGCGGAAGCGGGAGCGTTGTCGTCCAGAGGTGTGTGTGTGTTTGTGTGTGTGTGTGTGTGTGGCAGCTAAAATCCATGCCTACACTATGGAGCGCGTATGAACTGTGATTACTTTTATATTGCTGATTAGCTATTGGGCATTTCATTCTCTGACTGAAGGCAGTCGACCAATCGTGACAGACTGTCATCAGTCCAATCAGCGCAGATTAGCTTCGCGCTAAGGAGGGGTTTGGGAACAAATGAATCACTGGACGATTCATACAGGAGTCGCTGGGATAATTAGGTAAAAATAAATGCAGATTATAAGACCATGAAAGTGTTTTTTGACTTTGCATGCATATTAGACTGTTGTTGGAGACCCTTACAACCAAGATATGACCCTATTTCATGTATAATATGGGCTCTTTAAATGTCACTTTAAGCTGTATAGAAGTGTCTTGAAAAATATCAGGTAAAATATTATTTACTGTCATCATGGCAAAGATAAAACAAATCAGTTATTAGAAATAATTTTTTAAAACTATTATATTTAGAAATGTGCTGAAACAATCTTCCCTCCATTAAACAGAAATTGGGGGAAAAAAAATAAACAGGGGCGCAAATAATTCAGCGGGGCTAATAATTCTGACTTTAACTGTATATATGTTAATAATAACTGACTTTTCAAAATCATGAGATTAAAGTGGGTTGTCGCCCTTTTTGGATTCAGTTCACTGATATTGACAAAACCAGCGCTCTTTATCCTCATGCCTCAGCACCAGGGCCGGCACGTCCATAGAGACGACCTAGGCGGCTGCCTAGGGCGGCAATATAGAGAGGGCGGCGTCCGCGACACTTCCCTTACCACCCGCGTCCTCAGTTATGTCCGCGACACCTCCTTCAACACCCACGTCCTCAGTTATATACCCCTCATAGGCGACATAATAGAGAGGGCGGCGTCCGCGACACCTCCCTTACCACCCGCGTCCTCAGTTATGTCCGCAACACCTCCTTCAACACCCGCGTCCTCAGTTATATACCCATCATAGGCGATAGATTTATAGACTAATTGATGTCTGTGCGTAAAGGTTTCCCTATCCAAGAGCGAAAGTGATCCATTATCTCTCATCCTCACGCAGTAGATGCTGTTTAACAATTTTCTGTTAAAACACTGTGAATTGTTTGCTTGTGAAATGCTAATTTTTTCCACTTAGACTTACCTTGCGTTCTGTAAATAGCGAATGCGCTCTTGGCGTGACGCAGCTGACTCTTAAAGGGAATGGGAGATGAGACTCTGATTGGTTTATTCTCAAAACACACCTATAACTCATTAAGAAAATAAACTCAACCCTTTTAGACCATGCGCCGCGGCGCAAGGCAGATTTCCCGTCCTTAAATTAGCAAAAACGCGTCCTGACACGCCCTGAAAGCGTTTGCGCCCTGCGTTTTGCGCTCTGCGCATGGACCGTCAAAATAGAGCCCATAGTGTAGGCACAATGTTTAACCTTTGAATAAAATGCAAGCAGCATACATATCCTATAACAAAAATAATCAAACAAAGGACAAAATAATAATAATAAACTTTTATTGATTGCAAGAAACAAGTGAATAAATGAATAAATTAGTTAGTAGTGCACAAGAACATCGATATAAAAACAATAAACCTGACCTCCTTGCTAGCTGCCTCTTGGTTGAATCGTATTTTTGTTTGTTCTTCATCGTCCACTGCATCACTTCCTCTTTTTTTACCTTTATTAATAATATCACATCTATTTGGCCGTTTAAAGAAATTTCTCACACTCAGTTGCTGTGACATTTTTGCAACTGTACGCAGCGGTGAAAAAGAGGAGACAAAACAAGGGCAATCGCCATCAGCTGGACAGGAGTGGGAATTACAGTTAGCTACAAATTACAATAGATCACCCTCAGCATAATCCATCAAAATGACGGATCGCCTTTAGATTTTTCCGTTACTGCTGAAAAAAAATCCGTCAATGACAGAATATATTCAGTTAACACGACCTCTGATATATATAACCAGTCCAAGGTTACTCTAATACCATACCTTTCTAATTTATTTACCAATATATTATGATTTACTATATCAAATGCCTTCTTTATATCCATAAAAATTCCTTCTCCTTTTTATCTATCCTATTAGTATTTTCCTCAATAATTTCTGTTAATGCCAGAAATGTTGATCTATTTTTCCTGAAAACATATTGCTCATCGGCTAAAAGGTTATGCGTTTCGATGAAATTATTAAGCCTTTCAATAAAGAGTTTGTCTAAAAATACATACTCACTGTATATCTAATTATTTATTATTAAAAGTATTTTTGTTTAACCGTATGGGGAAGCACTGGAAGGAAGGATTAAACAAGCCCTCGCTGTTCCTTAAAATACATTATAAACACAAAAAATGGAGTCATGTTGGCCGTTTAGGAGACCTTTTCAATTAGGGAGGATAAAGAGCGCTGGTTTTGTCAATATCAGTGAACTGAATCCAAAAAGAGCAGCAAACGGGCGACAACCCTCTTTAATCTCATGATTTCGATAAGTCGGTTATTATAATTCCACACAATAAAAGAATTGCAGCAGATGACAGAATCCACGCTGACATCATTATTAGCTGCTTTCTGCTTCTCTCTGGGGAGACTTTCATTATGTATGCCTTTTCTCCAATATATGAAATCTAATACATATTTATAATCTGAGGGCAGCTGTGCTTTATTTTCATATCATTGAAAAATAAGACAAAGCAAAATTAATGAATGAACAGATATATACATAATACTGGGAAAATTACCTTCACGTAGTAATTGACAGAAATTAAGCCAAAGCTGCAACATGGTGGCTCAGTGGTTAGCACTGTCGCCTCACAGTGAGTAGATCGCTGGTTTGAGTCCTGGCTGGGTCAGTTGGCATTTCTGTATGGAGTTTGCATGTTCTCCCCTCGTTGACATGGGTTTCCTCTGGATGCTCCGGTTTCCCCCACAGTCTGAACACTTGCCCTATAGGTGAATTGAATAAGCTAAATTGGCCATAGTGTATGAGTGGGTGTAAAGGCAAGAGTGTATGGGTGTTTTTCCAGTGCTGGGTTGCAGCTGGAAGGGCATCCTCTGTGTAAAACATATTCTGGTTAACTTAGCGGTTCATTCCGATGTGGCAACCCCGGAACAATAAAGGGAATAGGTTGAAAAGAAAATAAATGAATGAATGAATGAACCAAAATATTATTATTATTATTATTATTATTATTATTATTATTATTAAATCTGTTTACTGCTAACAATTACAATAATTTAATTATAATTATGTTACATATTAATTTTGAGACAACACAATAATTTCAGAAGAGCTAATAATGATGTGATTGAAAACTAAAATAAATATATTATTCTTGTTTATTTTAAATTATTATAATTTAATTATTACATTTAATTTATTTTAATATTACATTATTTCATTTAAAGTAAGGTATTTATTTATTATTTGTTTTTTTATTCATTCATTCAGTCAGGCATTTGTCTGTTTATTTTTATTTTTTGTATTTATTTATAATATATTTTATATTATGCTTTATTAATTAATTAATTAATTAATTTGTTTATTTTATTTTTGTTTATTTGCTCATTTATTTATATTTATTTTATTATTTATATTATTTACTTATTCATTAGTTTGTTTGTTTTATTTTTTATTTGTTGGTTTATTTTAATTTATTTAATATTATTTAAAGTTAATTTAATTAAATATTAATTTAATTATTATATTAATTAAATAATTGATTTTCTTTTTTCTTTTTTTTTCTTTGTTTGTTTCTTTATATTATTTTATATTTTATTATTTATATTTATATCTGGGCATCACAGAGGTGCAATGGGTTCAGCACGATACCCTCACAGCAAAAAGGTTGCTGGTTTGAGCCTCGGCTGGGTCAGTTGGCATTTCTGTGTGGAGTTTGCATGTACTCCCCGTGTTGGTGTGGGTTTCCTCCAGGTCCAAAGACATGCGGTACAGGTGAATTGGCTAAGCTAAATTGTCTGTAGTGTATGTGTGTGAATGAGTGTGTGTGAATGTTTCCAGTGATGGGTTGCAGCTGGAAAGGCATCCGATGCTGCTAAGTTGGCAGTTCAAGCCAAAAAAAAATAAAAAAATTAATGAATATATATTTATAATATATATTTTTATTTTTTATTTGTTTGTGTATTTTATTTGTTGATTTTATTTTTTTATATATTTTTTAACTAATTAAATTATTATTATTTAATTATTATAATATTTATTTATTTATTTATTTATTTATTTATTTATTTATTTATTTAACAGTCAAAAAATTTAAATCCAAACAAAACAAAGGGCTTTTGGATGAGATGTGTTAGAAACCGGCAGGAGCTGTTTGAGGACAAAAGCACTGATTAGGTCAAACAACTGACAGGTTAGGGGGGAGTAATTGCTTTTAGGTAATAATTATTCTCTTCTCAAGGCTCTCCTTCTCTCAGCAAGCTAAAGTTGTTGATAGATGATTGATAAATGGGCTAAATCAAGATGGATCACTAGGACTGTGTGTGATGGTCAGGCAAGCAGTGGAGTGGAAATTGATACTGGTGTTTTACTGTGATCAATGTGAGTTAGTTTCTGAATGTGAGTTGGGTTTCTGAAAATCAACACAGCTAAATGTTTTAAAACATTATCATGATGAAAAATACAATGGACATCAGAACTATTAGCTCCCCTCTATATTTTTTTCCACAATTTGTGTTTAACGGGAGTAGTTTCAACACATTTCTAAACATAATAACTAATTTCTAATTACTGATTTAGATATTTTTCAGGATACTAGTATTGAGCTTAAAGTGACATTTAAAGGCTTAACTAGGGTAATTAGTCAAGTTAGGGTAATTAGTCAAGTTAGGGTAATTAGTCAAGTTATTGTTTAACGATGGTTTGTTCTGTAGACTATCGGAAAAAATATAGAGCTTAAAGGGGCTAATAATTTTGACCTTAAAATGGTGTTTAAAAAATTAATAACTGCTTTTAGTCTAGCCGAAATAAAACAAATAAGACTTTCTCCAGAAGAAAAATATTATCGGACATGCTGTTAAATATTCCGTGCTACGTTAAATACAATTTGAAAATATTTAAAAAGATATAAAAATTAATATGCGGGTTAATAAGTTTGACTTATATTTCGAATATTTTTATATTTGACATTTAAATTGTATATTTTAGTTTTAAATAGTGATTATCTCATAGTAAAAATGCTGGATTCCACACAATTAATTTCTTTTGGGACACCATGAAGGAATTAAGTTACTTATTTGTTTTATTAATATTATTATTATTATTATTATTATTATGTTTAGATTAGATTAGATCACTAATTCATTTATTTATTCATTCCTTTTTCTTTGGCTTAGTCTCTTATTTATCAGGTGTCACCACAACAGAATGAATCGCCAACTATTCTGGAATATGTTTTACACAGCGGATGCCCTTCTAGCCACAACCCAGTACTGGAAAACACCCATACACTCTTACTCACACACACTTATACACCACGGCCAATATTGTTCATTCAATTCCCCAATACCACATGTGTTTGGACTGTGGGAGAAACTGGAGCACCCGGACGAACCCACGAAAAAAAAGAGAAAAAAATTCAAAGGGGGGCTAATAATTCTGACTTTATATTATATTATATTATATTATATCATATTATATTATATTATATTATATTGTATTATATTATATTATATTATTTTATATTATATTATATTATATTATATTATATTATATTATATTATATTATATTATATTATATTATATTATATTATATTTATTAGTTTCTACAAATGTAAGTGGATGGAGCACAAAACATTTAAGGTGTCCCCAAAAACTCAGTTTCAGCTTATTTTTATAAAGTACACTGTAAAAAATCCATAAATTAGCAGTTTTCTCTATTTTGTGATTCATATTTAAATTTTTATTTTGAATTGCAAAGGAAAACCTACATTTTATTTATGTTTTTAAATTGCATTACAAAACCTTGATCTTCCTTACAACAACTATTAACCTTGAAAAGTAAAAAAAAAGAGACATTTATTAAGATTTTTAATAATTTAAAGTGATATATTGTCACTTCGTTAAACTGTAGAGTTGAATTTTCAACGTTAAAAATTGACAGAGCAGAGATAAACATCCCATAATGCAAATCACAACTGTAAATAAACAGAAATCAATCATCCAGAGTTCGAGAGCTAACGCCAGTCAACGAAAAACAATTTAGGCCAAGCTAAAAGTGACACAGAACATTATTTAATCGTTTTATGGATTCATTTGGCAGCTCCGCTTTGTAATGTGGTGCTGTAATTTTATACTACAGCCTAATTAGATCATTGACATCTTAATCACTTCCATTTGTTCCTCTTGCTCTGCCCAGAACCATTAGCCTATAGGTCTTCATTTAGCACAATGTTAGGACGAGCCGGGCTCTCGTGCAGCTTTAAAGGTCGTAAATTTCATTGTAACACTTGTTTAATTTCATAAAGCCTATTTTATTGGAGGTGCCTGGAAAAAAATATCCTCACTTACAAAAATTCTGAAATCTGTTTTGAGTTAAGAGAAACAACCTATTCAGGATGGTGTGCTGACAAGCAAAATCATAGGTAATATTATAAATAAATTTTATAGAAATAATTTGCAGCAGTATCATGTTCAACTACATATTGTGTGAAAAATTTAAATATTTTTATTTAATTTAATTTTTTTTAAATTGTGTTTTAATTTTATTGAATTTAATTGTGTTTTGATTTAATTTAATTTAATCTATTTAGTTGTGTTTTAATTTAATTGTGTTTTAATTGAATTGTTTTAATTTTATTCAATTTTATTTTTTATTTTATTGTGTTTAAATTAAATTTTGTCTTAGTTTAATTGTGTCTTAATTGAATTTAATTTAATTTAGTTGTTTTAATTTAATTGAATTTAATTTAGTGTAATTAATTTAATTTAATTTAATTTAATTTAATTTATTTTTTTATTTTTTATTTTAATGGTGTTTTAATTGTGTTTCAATTATATTTTATTTAAATGTGTTTTGGTTTAATTTAATCTATTTAATTGTGTTTTAATTTAATTGTTTTATAATTTAATTTAATAGTTTTAATTTAATTTAATGTAATTTGTAATAATTTCTTTTAATTTAATTTAATTTTAATTTAATTGTCTTTTTAATTTAATTTAATTTATATTTGTTTTATTTTGTTGTGTTTTATTTTAATTCAATTTAATTTAATTTTATTACATTTTATTTTATTAAAGTTTATTTTCTTTAAATTTAATTTAATTTATTTTAATTACATTTAAAAAAAAATTTAAACATATGATAATTGACACAGGTCCGTAAAAAACAGGGAAAACACAAGCCACAAGTTAGTTATGTGACTATGTAAATAAAGATTACACCTACAAAATATGGTCCTACAATTAAATTAAATACATAAATAAAAACTTAAAAAAAAAAGTTAAATAAATAAATAAATAAATAATAATAATAATAATAATAATAATAATAATAATAATAATGATAATAATAATAATAATAATAATAATAATAATAATAATAATAATAATAATAATATCAGTTTTGATTACAGGATAAGCCAAAAATTTGAACAAATAAATATGATTATTTTGTAAGAAAATACATGTGAAAAACACACATTAAAAATCATAATCAAGTAAAAAATAAATAAAATCATGCACAATAAACATGTCCTAATATAAATATTGCCAATAATTAAAAATATAAATTAGTTCTTACTATTAAAACATGTTTGTAGCACAGATATACATAACACAAACTGAAAATCATATCTTATTGAGGCACAAGGGCCATCCTTATCATTATTACTGAACACATTTAAGCGGTGACATTATTTCTTAATTCATTATTTCCTGATTAATGTAAAAGGTATAGGCCTTCTCATATCTAACACCAATATGCTTTGCTTTAATAAAAAACCCCTATTGGATGCATTGCGTGCAGTATTTTTCCCATCATTCATAGCATTTGTCACTGTACATCAGGTCACATTTCACCTGTACTGGATGTGCTTGACCTTTCCAGTCAGTAATTACTCTCCTCCTCTTCACTGCACTCACCGAACATTGTATTGACCAACGCTGACAAGGTGAAGTTCAAATGTGAAGGGTTTTGAGCTCTGCAATTGCAAGAATCAGGTTTTACACAATGCAATGTCTCCAGTTTGAAAGACTGACACTATGGCAATCATCTGTCTGCATTAGTCATGATGGTCAGTGTGTTTAATGCTTTATTAAAGGCCCTGTCCCCTAGGGTTTGCACAGACTAGTCGAATGGTAGACTTTAATCATCGAGGACAACACATACACTTAATGCTCTTCATTAAACATGTACATATGGAAATGACCTACAGCTGAAGTCAAAATTATTTGCCCCCCTTTGAATTTTTTTTTTATATTTCCCAAATGATGTTTAACAGAGTAAGAACATTTTCACAGCATGTCTGATAATATTTTTTCTTCTGGAGAAAGTCTTATTTGTCTTATTTGTTATTTTTTTCAGCTAAAATAAAAGCAGTATACATTTTTAAAGACCATTTTTAGGTCAAAATTATTAGCCCCTTTAAGCCTTTAATTTCCAATAGTCTACAGAAGAAACCATCGTTATGCAATGACTTGCCTAATTACCCTAACCTGCCTAGTTAACCTCATTACCCTAGTTAAGCCTTTAAATGTCACTTTTAGCTGTATAGAAGTGTCTTGAAGAATATTTAGTTGAATATTATTTACTGTCATCATGGCAAATATCAAATAAATCAGTTATTAGAGATGAGTTATTTAAACTATTATGTTTAGATATGTGGTGAAAAATTCTGCTCCCTGTTAAACAGAAATTGGGGAAAAAATAAACAGGAGGGCTAATAATTCAGAGGGGTTAATAGCTCTGACTTCAACTGTATATAGTGTGTATATATAGTGTATTAAGACAGAAACCACCAGCCAATCTTGGTGTAATGAAGTGTAAACATTGCAAACAAATAAATAATATAAATATTTGTTTTGTGAAAAAACAAACAAATAAATAAATAAATGAAGAATAAATAAATAAATACATTATATATATATATATATATATATATATATATATATATATATATATATATATATATATATATATATATATATATATATATACACATTTATCAAAAATAAATAAATAAATGAATATATAAATTAAATAACTACTTAATTAAAATAAATAATAAACTATAAAAATTATAAATAAACAAATAAACAAATGAATGAATGAATAAATAAATAAATTAATTAATTAAAAAAAAATAATATATATATATATATATATATATATATATATATATATATATATATATATATATATAAATAAATGAAATACTTAATTAAAAATAAATAAATAAATACATTAAAAATAAACAAATATATAATAAAATTAATAAATAAATACATTAAAAATAAATAAATATATAAATAAAGTAATTAATTACTTAATTTCTTAATTATAAATAAATAAATAAATAAATAAATAAATAAATAAATAAATAAATAAATAAATAAATAATCTTACATTGTCCTGTTTTCTTTGCTTTTTTTTTTTTTTTTTTGGAGTATGCTTATGGCAAGGTGGCTCAGTGGTTAGCTCTAGTTTCCCTCACAGTCCAAAAACATGCGCCATTGGTGTGTGTGTGTGTGTGTGTGTGTGTGTGTGAAGGTGTATGGGTGTTTCCCAGTACTAGGTTGTGGCCAGAAGGGCATCCACTGCTTAAAACATAAGCTGGATAAATTGGCGGTTCATTCCGCTGTGGTGATCTCTGATAAATAAGGCATTAAACCAAAGCAAAATGAATAAAATAAATAATATTGCAGTAATTAAAAACAACCCACAGCTCTTAGTCTTTAAGTCTCAGGCCTTACGGTTATAAGCTGACATACTGTATGCCTCCAACTTCACTTCATTGCTCATGGGCTCCAACGCCGAGCTCCTCACACATCCAGTACGTATTAAATAATTCTGTGCTTAAATAACTGATGAGGCCGCTGTCTAAGAGAGTTCGGCTGTATTGGGTTTTCACAAGACATTTATTTTATATAACTTGCTGGCCACACATTCTATGGATTTTTTAATACTTACTTGTGCCACAGTGCGATCGTTTCTACATGAAAGCGCCAAGCAGATCGGGAACAAGCCCGGATCTACATTATGCATTATAATAAATGAATCCAGTCGTCCGCATACAAATGCAAATGTAGGAAGAAAAGTTTGACTAATGGTCGTTCAGCGGAGTAGCTGCTAGCAACAGTGTCTCTTCAGACTAATAAATATACAAAATTACAACAAATCTCGCAGCATACTGAAGTACTTCTGCAAACCACAGCAATGTAGTAACCTTTCTCATGTTTGGGGATTCCGATGCATTAATAAGACCGCATAAGGCTGCATTGGAGAAAATTTGGTTGTAAAATAATGACACACTGACTCCTTTCAGACCCACGAGAGGTTGAAAAACACTGTTCCTGTCCAAACGTCTGCCGATCAGATTTCACATTGTTGAAAAGTATTGCAGCATCTGAGCATTAATGCCATTCAATATGCTCATTCTGGAACATTTTTAATCGCGTTACGTGGAATCGCATTAAGTAGAATCAAATGTCCCTTGATCTTTCCTGATAAAAGAGCTCATTGTGCTATAAAAAACATACTTTACACAATCATAACCTCACCCTCTAGTCCAAAACGAGATTTTATTGAAGTTAATCAGCTAAAATAATTGGCTAAATTGCTGTTTTCTGTGTTTGCACATACTGAATAAGTTGAATAATCCTTAATAAATGCAAATATAAGTGTATTTATGAATGAAATCACTACTGGTTAATGTGGTTATTGATCCCAAATCAGTTCAAAACCCCTTGTTTCGAATAATTGACTTTACACATTGTCGGTATATTAATATTAAAATACATATATTCATTATGTGTGTGTGTGTGTGTGTATATACACACATACATATATATATATATATATATATATATATATATATATATATATATATATATATATATATATATATATATATATATATACACAAACATACATATATACATATATATATATATACACACATAAATATATATATATACATATATATACATATATACATTATATATATATATATATATATATATATATATATATATATATATATATATATATATATATACATATATATATACATATACATACATATATATATATATATATACATATATATATATATATATATATATATATATATATATATATATATATATATATATATATATATATATATATGTATATATATATATATATATATATATATATATATATATATATATATATATATACATACACACACACATATATATATATATATATATATATATATATATATATATATATATATATATATATATATATATATATATATATATATATATATATATATATATATACACTGTGGCTAGTAGATTTCCAGCATTACTAGCCACTTTTCACTAGCCACAATTTAGTTGTTTGGAAAATATAATTTATATAAATAAATGTGATTTTGACATGCTAAAATGACTTGATTTAGATGTTGTGTTGTCCCAGATCAGCAGTTACCACACACAAATGGTTGGTTAATCTCATATTAAAGAAATGTTATTGTAAAGGATGATAATTAAACTATATTAACAAAAATAACTGTAAGCAAAAGAAAGCAGGTTAAATATCACGAGTGATAATGAAAGGATGATCACGTGCCTGAGAATAATTAAAACGAAAGCAGTGATTGCTGCTGTTGCTTACAAATATATATATATTTTTCAATCTTGAGCTCTTAAAAGCAGCAGGACTGTGGGTACACGAGCATCGTTTTTTGTCTAGTCTTTTTCAAAGAGAACCGAACGCAAGTGAACGGAAAAAAGCGCAAGTAAATGGGAGTGCGCGCGCTTTAAAGTCACCCGTGCGCGTGAACACAGTTGTTTTCAGTCGTGCTGTTTTCAATTCTAAGATCACATTTGCACTCATATCCTTCTTGTCGAGTTGAACCCTGCTTTAAGAAAACTACAATGTAAGAATTATTTCCAACCTGCCAAAGTGGCTAGCGTGAACGGCTGTCTTACCCGCCAAAGCTGTATGTAATTAAAGCAAAATTCACCAGTCAATCTGTCAACTGGTAAAATTTGTTCCTTGCCACTGTCTTGGTCAGATCGGGACTAGTAGAGCTGCGCATCGATGGATTTGCAGTTCAGCGTTTGAACTTTCAGCAGTGAAATTTAAATCACACTGAACTAAACTAAACTGAACCTAAACTTGAACTGAAATCTGGACTTTACTAAAAAGCTGAGTTGACACAATCTACATTGTAAAAAGCGCTAGATAAATAAACATGAATTGAATTGAACTGACTCTTGATAGTGAAATACTGTCACAAGCTGACGTGTAATGCAAAGGAGGCATTAAAAATATATTTATTAAACAAACCTGAACAAACCAGGGAACACACAGCTTTCATGGACAACGAGAAGGGAAACAAACAGATATATATAGTCCTAGTCATTAATGGGGAAGAACCACAGCTTCGTGTATGTGATTATGGACTTGGACATGAACAGGAACCGGTGTGTTTGAGTGGTGAATGATGGTATATAAAGTCCATGTGACAGTGGATTTGTAGTTCATTATCGATTCACAGTCATAACAGATACAGTGTAAACATTGTTTATAAATAATTATATATATATATATATATATATATATATATATATATATATATATATATATATATATATATATATATATATATATATATATACCAGGGAAAACATTTTAATGGCTGTATGGATGCAAAAAAAAAAAATCAACACAAAAGCATCTCTTTAAATACTAAGATTAATTATTATTATTAATTATTCACAATAATGCTGTTTGCTATTTTCATTGTATTACTATTATATAGTAAATTCTCCAAAAAGTCTACTAAATGTAAAGATTAAAATTCAATATTTGAGATACTTTATTATTATCATTATTATTATACCATGGTATAGAGGCCTTTTTTGGGCATGTCTCTTTAAATGCATATAAGTTGCGTTCCAAAAAAGGGCGATGCTTTTTACAGCTCATACCTCAGTCACACCAGCAAACAAAACCCCTGCACTGCCTTGTCAGTTTAAACTCCTCACATACAGTTTTCTGAAGCACAGACACAAAACACCGGAGGAAAACTCAGCACTAGTGGAGGCGTTTGAGTTTGTTCAGCAGCACTGCTTACTGATACTCTATAAAGAAAATAGAGACTCCTAATAGAGTGAGTGCTTTGCAGATCTTTTTCAGGGTCAAATAGCAACATGGTACACTAAAGAAATCACACATGCAAAAGGCATATGACCCCTTTAAATCAGCACATGTGGGAAAAGTTTTTATATGATAATAATAATAATAATAATAATAGTAATAATAATATAATAATAATTATAATAATAATAATTATAATAATAATAGTAATGTAATAACAGCTGTCATGTTTTTACAAATGTTTACAGCGTACTTGAGGTCACTTGAGAATTGTTTTTTTATTATCATTTGAATGTTGCAAAAATGAGAACCTAGGCCTGGAGACTCCTTACAAGCAGAATTCTTTATATAGACGTGTTGGTTGTTCTGCAGTCAAACATCACCTTCAAGACGTCTTATAGTGACAAGAGTAGATTAACAAGTCTGCAAGTCTATTAGATCTAAAGCAAGTCTGATTTAGGACAGAGTTGTTCTGTGTTTTTAGGAGGGGCCGTGGCTTAAGGTGGAGTTGGCTTAACAAAGCATGCAAATGAAGTAGATAGGTGAAAGAATGTGACCAGCCACTGACCACACAAGTTTATCAACAAAAGATTTTCTTTAGCCTAAATGGATATATATATATATATATATATATATATATATATATATATATATATATATATATATATATATATATATATATATATATATATATAAATATATATATATATATAAATATATATATTTAATTGTTAATTTAATTGTTTAATTGTTAATATTTAATTGTTAATCTGAACTAGATTAAATAAATTTATTTTTCAACAAGAGCATCTGTTAATCACTTTTTCTCTGTAATAAAAACTCAACAAAAAAACTAAAACGATTCTAAACATTAGTATTATTACAGTGTGCTAATTATTCCTCCTGAGTTGAGGTTGATGGACTCACCAATAAAATAAAATAAAATAAAATAAAATAAAATAAAATAAAATAAAATAAAATAAAATAAAATAAAATAAAATAAAATAAAAAATAAGCTAAACCTTTGGAATAAGTAGCATTACTGCCACATTTTTACAGTAATTGTACAGATTTGATTTACAGTGGGCTCATTTGAGGTCAAATAACACTGGCACTTTTTTATAACATTAAAGCTAAACCTTGAGCATATTTGTATTATCATTACAGCATCAGCAAATCATGTTTCCTCCTGAATTACAAGCTCACCAAAGGACAAAAACAAAGCTAATTATTTGGAATAAGTAGCATTACTGTCCTATTTTTATCGTAAACCTGACAGATTTTATTTTTACAGTGTGCTTATTTAAGTTCAAAAACCACTTGCACATGTTTCATTATTATTACAGCATCTGTATATGACTTTTCTTCTTAAATTGCAAACCCCCCCCCCCCCCCCCCCCCCAAAAAAACAAATATGTTAAACCTTTGGAATGAGTAGCATTACTGATTACTGATGAACTTTTTTACCATACATTTTACAGATTTTTTAAGCACTTGACCCTTGTTTTATTATGATTACAGCAGCTGTAAGTCACATTTACTCCTGAAATACAAACTCACCAAAAAACAAAACAAAAACAAAGACAAACATTTGGAATAAGTGGCATTTTTGCTGATAAATTTGATTAGATTTTTATTTATTTATTTATTTATTTTTACAATGTGCTTATTTGAGGTCACAAAACCAACCCAGGCTCAATCTGAAACATAATCCTGTACACATTTCTGGAGAGCACCAAATAAGTACCAGGAGTTATGTTTTTTGCAGTTTTTGTTTTAGCGAATCCATCAGAGGCCGCTGTGTATGTGGATCTAGATCTCTAGATTCTATCACGAGTGCCATTCATGCCTGCTGTTCTCGCGTAAATCTACCAGAGGCCGCTGTCGACTGACCGATCAAATGACCCATCCTCCTCCTTCCCTAAACCCAACCAATAGTGTTTTCAAAAGCACCAATTGACCAGCAACCACCCACTTCCCTAAACCCAACCGATAGTGTTTTCAAAAGCACCAATTGACCAGCAACCACCCACTTCCCTAAACCCAACCGATAGTGTTTTCAAAAGCACCAATTGACCAGCACCAACCCACTTCCCTAAACCCAACCAATAGTGTTTTCAAAAGCACCAACTGACCAGCACCCACCCACTTCCCTAAACCCAACCGATAGTGTTTTCAAAAGCAATCCAGAAAAAGAAATGCCCCCACTGCAGCCTGATTTTTACCATGTTTTCAGATTTTACCACATTCTCACCCTGTTTTTTTACTTCTTTATATTGTTTTTTGACTTTTGTTTTACCTGCTTTCTGGAAGTGTTCTTCACCAGACGTTAACCCCATCGTCACAGTCAACTATGATCCATGTCACAAGTCCGCTGACGTGTGCGGCGAGCCACCGGACAAACTTGCAACAGCTGAAAAGCAGTCCACACCGAGGTAAGCGGTCAGCTGGTAAGCTCAAAAAGGAACGGTGTCATAACACCCTGTAGCGTTCGCTTTAAAGACATATGTACCTGTGGCTAATTAGCAATCTCCAGAAATGTCTATCG
Source organism: Danio rerio (assembly GCF_049306965.1). Classification (NCBI taxonomy): domain Eukaryota; kingdom Metazoa; phylum Chordata; class Actinopteri; order Cypriniformes; family Danionidae; genus Danio; species Danio rerio. The sequence goes on from NC_133194.1 coordinate 48,021,489, forward strand.
GGCTACGTTTTCAGAATGTTACAACAAGCACTTGAACATTTGTATTAGCACTACAGCATCTGTAAATAATCTTTACTCCTGAATTACAAACAAAAAGGAAACACCTAAAGCTAAACCTTTGGACTAAGCATAGCATCTGCACTTGAGATCACATTACAGCTTCTGGAATCTGCCGGGATGCTGATGTGAAAGGATTATTCCCCTGCTCACATGAGCAGTAGGCTGTTTTGACTTTTCTTTTTACTTACACAAATGCTCTCATCTGTAGTGAGCCAAATGTTTTCCAGAGCAAGGCCACAGAGGGAGAAAAGCCTCTCGTTTTCGGTGAGAGCGAATGGAGCCTAGAGCGATCTTCTGTTACCTGTTCGTCTGCCAGCGCTCGGCCCGGACAGCTGGCTCTCAATCGTTTCCCATTCACTCCATATTCAGCAGCAGCCCACAAAGAGAGAAGCCATACTCCCTTTGTCTGCTTCTCTCTATGTCTCTCATTAGCTTCAGAATTGCAGTGCTGACTTGTTAAACGCCTCGGCATGTCGAGCAGCAGATTGAGTCTGGTCCACGCATTGCAGAATCCACATCTCCATCTGCTTGTAAAGTTATGACCAGGTCTACACTGAAAATCTGATTTCGGCACATTTTTGGCCAGTTGTTTAATAAAATGATGTGCAGTTGAAGTCAGAAATATTACCTACCCCTGTATATTTTTCCCCAATTTCTGTTTTATGGAAAGAAGATTGTTTTCAAACACATTTCTAAACATAATAGTTGTAATAACTCATTTCTAATTACTGATTTATTTTATCTTTCCCATGATGACAGTAAATAATATTTTATAAAAAAATTTTCAGGATGCTCAGCTTAAACAGCCACTTCACTGGGTTAATTAGGCAAGTTAGGATAATTCGGGAAATCATTGTTTTGATAGTTTGTTCTGTAGACAATTGAAAAACCCAGACTCATTCCGAATACATACCCCTATATTTACTTCTGGAGAGCGTCAAATACGTCTCAGGATCAATGTTTTATTTTTTTGTGGTTTTTTTGCAGTTTTTGTTTTCGCAAATCCACCAGGGTCATCTGTGTACGATTTTTCAGATCTCAAATTATCAATCTCTCAATCTCAATCTCTCACGAGTGCCATTCACACGTGCTGTTCTAACATAAATCCACCAGAGGCCACTGTCGACTGACTGACTGACTGACCAATCGACTGACCCACCCTCCTCCTTTCCTAAACCCAACCGATAGGGTTTTAAAAAGAACTGATTGACCAGCGTGTCTCATTTGTGTCTCAAATCCTCTAACATACACAATGAAGCACCGGACAAACTGGTAACAGTGGGAAAGCTGTCCATATGCAGGAAAGCGGTCATACCACCCTGTAGCATTCGTTTTAAAGACAAAATGCAGCCATACATACCTCTGGTTACATACAGTTGAAGTCAGAATTATTACCCCCCCCCCCCCCCCTGAATTATCAGCCCCCCTGTTTATTTTTTCCCCAATTTCTGTTTAAAGGTTTTTATTTTATCTTTGCCTTGATGACAGTAAATAACATTTTATTAGTTTTTGTTCAGGATACTCTGCTTAAACAGCCACTTCACTGGGTTAATTAGGCAAGTTAGGGTAATTGGGTAAATCATTGTGTATTAATAGTTTGTTCTGTAGAAAATTGAAAAACTCAGACTCTTTCTGATTACATACCCCTATATGCACTTCTGGAGAGCACCAAATACGTCTCAGGATCAATGTTTTTTTGTGTTTTTTTTTTTTTTTTTTGCAGTTTTTGTTTTCGCAAATCCACCAGAGTCAGCTGTGTACGCTTACTCAGACCTCAAATTTCTCTCACGAGTGCCATTCACACCTGCTATTCTCACATAAATCCACCAGAGGCCGCTGTCGACTGACTGATTGATTGGCCAGTTGACTGACCCACCCTCCTCCATCCCTAAACAAAACCGATAATGTTTTAAAAAGAACTGATTGACCAGCGCTCAACCACTTCCCTAAACCTAACCAAGAGTGTTTTCAAAAGCAATCCAGAAAAAGAAAAGCCCTTGTGGCTACCTGATTTTTACCAAGTTTTCAGATTTTACCACATTCTCACAATGTTATTCACTTGTTTCTTTTATTTTTTGACTTTTGTTTTTGTCTTACCCACTTTCAGGAACTGTTCTTCACCAGGCTCGAAACCCATCGTCACAGTCAACTCCACTCTTAAATACTCTGACATGTTAAACATAATTTGGGAAATATTTACAGGAGGGTGAATAATAAATAAATTGATTTGCTTTTTGTTAAATTTTTTTTTTTCTAAAATGTAAATTTGTTTCCTCCTAGGTAAAATAGTTTTTTATATATATAATTGTGTCTTATGATAGGTAAAAATGTTTTCCAAAATGTACAGTTGTCTCAAGCTTCGTAAAAGTCTTTCACACTTTTTCACACTTTTTTTATTTATAAACTAATTTCGAGCGGATCATGTGCTTATGATTGCTCGCAGCCGGTCCCGCATTATTCAATTTATGATTCACCAATCAGACGATTCCTAAGTCCCCATAAATACCCTTTGTTCCATATAACAGCCATCTTCATTTTGAAGAATCCCCCCTTCCACCCCTACTCCTCCTCCTTTCCTAGATGTGTGGCATGTTGGCCCAGTGGTTAGCACTGTTGCCTCACAGCAAGAATGTCACTGGTTCTAGTCCTTACCAAGCTAGCCGACGTTTCTGTGCGGAGTTTACACATTCTCCCCATGCTCATGTGGGTTTACTTAGTTACTTGACTAATGTAAATCGGCACCACAGACAGGCACCTAGTGAGTAGTTATCTCTTAAGAGCAATCACTTTCTATTCATTAGCTACTGCAGCAGGGGAGTTCTCGAGATCTACCTGAGCTCAAACTCCTCTCTCGCCCTGCAAACTGGAGGGAACCCCAGGCTAGAGGATCTTATGAGCTCAGGGCTCTCTCCCGGGATAGCATGCCAAACAAGCTTTACAATATTATCAGCTAAGTGTAAACTCCTGAAAAAAAAGTGTGTTTTGCACTTCCTGGCCACCAGGTATAACACATTGAAGTGAACCTTTTACAAAATCATTGTGCAAAACTGCAGTCTCTGCTTTATCGCAAACACTAAAATGTGTACTATTAATTAAAAAAAGATATCACTTTTTGACCAGATGAGATTAGGCATGGATCTAAACATTACAAGCATGATTTTCACTAGTATTACAGCACACTGTGAGCACATGTTATTACCATTTGTTGTTCACTTTTGGCATCTGACAGAGTGTGTGAACACAGAAACTGATGAGTGACGTCAGACTTAACAAGCGTATTCAAACAGTCATCTGTATCAAAAAATCCCCATTTACTATTTGATGGCTTCACTCCCCTGACAAGGTACATCAGCAAATCAATGCTTATTACATGAGCTGCCAGAGGAGGATCAAATGAGCTCAAACGCATGATTGCTGGCTCTTTGCTGATTGTTTCCTCTCTTCATTGTGATCGTCCTCCTCGTGTTACACAATGCTTACATTTTTGCTCCTCTGACGGGAGGATATTTGTTTACAGTTTTTTGCTTAAATGAGAAAACAAATTGGACGAAACAATGTTTTGCAGTTGCATACCATGTCGATTAGTGTACAGATTATATGTGCTCAAAGGGAAATTATGAAATGAGGTAATGGCATTACTGTAGATTACATTTCACTCTAAAATGTGTGTTTAGCTGTGTGTGCTGTATAAAGGAGTCTTATGGATGGATGGATGGATGGAACTGAGTGGAATGATTAATGGAACCTGGTGGATGGATGGATGATGGATGGATGGATGGATGGATGGATGGATGGATGGATGGATGGATGGATGGATGGATGGATGGATGGAACTAGAAGGATGATGGAAATAGATGGATGGACGGAAATGGATAAGCTGGTTGATGAATGGATGGGTGGGTAGATGGATAGATGGGTGGATGGATAGATAGATAGATGGAACTATGGATGGATGGATGGAACTGGATAGATGGATGGATAGATGGAACTGGATAAGTGGGTGGATGAATGGATGGGTGGGTGATTGGATGGATGGATGGAACTAGGTAGATGGAACTGGGTGGAAGGAACTGGATGAATAGATGGATGGATGGATCTGTGGGTGGAAAGGAGAGTTGGATGGATGGATGGATGGATGTCTAGATGGATGGATGGATGGATAGATTGATGGATGGTTGGAACTGGGTGGATGGAACTGGGTGGATGGCACTGGATTGATGGATGGATGGATGGATGGATGGAACTGGATAAGTGGGTGGATGAATGGATGGGTGGGTGATTGGATGGATGGATAGATGGAACTATGGATGGATGGATGGATGGATGGATGGATGGATGGAACTAAGTAGATGGAACTGGGTGGAAGGCACTGGATGAATAGATGGATGGATGGATCTGTGGGTGGATAGGAGAGTTTGATGGATGCATGGATGGATGGATGGTTGGTTGGATGGATGGTTGGATGGATGGAACAGGGTAGGTGGAACTGGGTGGATAGCACTGGATGGATGGATGGATGAAAGGATGTATGGATGGATGGATGGATAGATGGAAAGATGGATGGATGGATGGATGGATGGAACTTGGTAGGTGGAAATGGGTGGATGGCACTGGATGGATGGATGGAAGGATGGATGGGTGGGTGGATGGATGGATGGAAAGGATGGATGGATAGAACTGGGTGGATTGGTGGATGGAAGGAAATGGATAGATGGATGGATGGATGCATGGATGAAACTGGATAGATGGATGAATGGGTGGAACTGGGTAGATGGCACTGTGATGGATGGATGGATGGATGGATGGATGAAACTGTGTGGATGGATAGAACTGTATGGATGAATAAAACTGGGAGAAACTAGATGAATGGATGACCCTCAATGGATGGGTGGATAAGTGGAAGGATTGAACTGGGTGGATTGATGGATGGAACTGGAGGAATGGAATTGGATGGATGGATGGATGGATGGATGGATGGATAAATGGAACTATGGGTAGATGGAACTAGGTGGATGGCACTGGATAGATGGATGGAACTGGACAGACAGATAGACAGATATACGGATAGATATATAGATAGATAGATAGATAGATAGATAGATAGATAGATAGATAGATAGATAGATAGATAGATAGATAGATAGATAGATAGATAGATAGATAGATAGATAGATAGATGATAGATAGATAGATAGATAGATAGATAGATAGATAGATAGATAGATAGATAGATGATAGATAGATAGATAGATAGATAGATAGATAGATAGATAGATAGATAGATAGATAGATAGATAGATAGATAGATAGATAGATAGATAGATAGATAAATATAGATAGATAGATAGATAGATAGATAGATAGATAGATAGATAGATAGATAGATAGATAGATAGATAGATAGATAGATAGATAGATAGAATCTAGGTTTACCACATGCATATACATTTAATAATAAGTGACAGATCACAAAAGCTGCTGCACGACACAAATAACCCAAATAACTCAGGCCATCTTCTGTCTGCTTGACATCTCTGTTGTGACTCTGGCACCTACTGCGATTCACTTTGCCAACAAACTGGGCACAAACTCAAACCCAGAGGCCCGAGAGCTGAACCTGGGCCACACGCCTGACCTATGGAGCTCCAGTTGAGATTGACAGACCTCACATCAGCTTGAAGGTCTGTCATGTTTCATGAGCGAAATATGGTCCGTATAAGGGCATGTCAGAAATCAGCCAATCAATGTTATCTCGCTATTTTACGGTTATCTTCGCTGCTGTTTACATTCGGATCGACATGAGAGAACGTCACATCCCGAAATGTCACGAACTGAAAAGGTTCTGGAACAAACTGTCACATGGGTTGATTATGAATCACTTTATGCTCATGGAATTCCATCAAACAAATCAGCAGTTATTATAAGCAAGTAGCACTTTGTGAATCCGTAACATACTTACATTAACGCTGAAAGGTATTGGAATTATGCGGCCTTTGAAAATGTCAACCTATTCAAACATGGACTGAACACAGTCAACGATGGCAATGCGCTTCCTGTCATTTCATCTTTTATCAGCTTTAAAGGTGACATTGAAGACAATTTTCACTTTTGTAGGTTTAATGTTGTGTGTGTTTAGTTAGATTTGTGCTGTCTGCCAGCTCAGACAAGCTGTAAAAAACGACAACAAAAAAACATTTAGCTTGCATTTTATTAAATTTGTGCACCTAGTTGACCTGTTTGAATTGTGTGGCTGTTAATATGCAAGCCAGCACTGTAAAAAATGACCATGATTTCAATGGTAAAAAACTGTATGGGCTCTATTTTGACGGTCCATGCGCAGAGCACAAAACGCAGGGCGCAAACGCTTTCAGGGCGTGTCAGGACGCGTTTTTGCTAATTTAAGGACGGGAAATCTGCCTTGCGCCGTGGCGCATAGTCTAAAAGGGTTGAGTTTATTTTCTTAATGAGTTATAGGTGTGTTTTGAGAATACACCAATTAAAGTCTCATCTTCCATTCCCTTTAAGACCCAGCTGCGTCGCGCCAAGAGCACATTCACTATTTACAGGACACAAAGTTAGTCTAAGTGGAAAAAATGAGCATTTCACAAGCAAACAGTTAACAGTTAACAGAAAACTGTTAAACAGAGCATCTACTGCGCGAGAATGAGAGATAATGGATCACTTTCACTTTCGCTCTTGGATAGGGAAACCTTTACTCACAGACATCAATTAGTCTATAAATAAATAATTTAGTTTGTTAAGCGAAAAGATTCGTTTCAAAACTATTTCTAAATTCAGTTCTAATTTCCAGCAAACAAATAAATGATTAATAATAACAAAGTTTGGTCAAAATACACCTGCCATGCCCCATATGGTCTAAAACCTGACAGGTGGGCAAATCTAAGCTTGTTTTTAATGAAACAAATATAAATATGGATATAATAAATAATACTGCTAATAATAATAACATTATACAAAAGTAACTTGAATGAACTGAAAAAGCCTCCCGAGATGAAGTATGAATGCAGTGGTCTTTAAATTAATGTAGGCTAGAAATTAATATGTTTTGTAATATTTTAATAATTTATATTTATATCCTATATATATATATATATATATATATATATATATATATATATATATATATATATATATATATATATATATATATATATCCTTAATATATTATATCTTTTTCATATGTAAAGATATTTGCGTATTGCATCTTGTTTGTAGTGTGTAAGCCAGGCGCACTTTGCGCCAGACAATAGACCGACTTTGTTCTGGTCTAAAGATCAGACTATTTACAGTTTCTCAAAATAGCAACCCGCCAAAACACGCCTGCTTTTTTAGACCAGAACGCCTATGGGCGCACATTTGAGCGCAAATGCATTTGCTATTTAAACAGCGTGGCGCAACACCTCAAAATGACCCTTGCGCCGAGCTAAAAGTACCAAAAGACTATTACGCCGCGCCTTGCGCCACATTACGCCGGGTGTATGATAGGGCCCTAAAAATGCTACAGTACAAAACCGTAAACTGGTTAACAGTATGTTTCCCTAAAATATACGGCGTATAACCGTAAATTGACTTTCCCAGAATTCCCTGCATGGCACATCACTTTTTATGCATTTTATTGACATTAATATGGATCATTTTAGTTGTTTCCCCATCAGTTATGTACATTAGAGATTTATGTTACATCTAATGTTGATAAACAATGTTTATTTCATAACTTTAATTTTATGTGTACTGGTGTTTAGTAGCTGTGTGAATGACACTGAGCACCTTCTATATGCTGATACTCTTTTCTGCTTGTGGGAGAAGTTGATTGTGATGAGCATTGGCTCATTATGTAACTTTCTCATCACCACCTGCATGTGGGTGTGCTAACATGTCTAACTGTGTAACAAAAGATGTGTAGATGTTGATCATTCAAAATACACACATATTACCTCTATACATTAATAAAATACGGTAGTTTACCATAAAAATGAGAAATTACTTTTACGGTTTGTACCGTGTTTGTACTGGCAACCACAGCTGCCGTTTTTTTTTACCGTAAATTTTACGGATTTATTTTTTACAGTGAGGCCTGTTCAATTAGTTTGCAGGGAGCCAGTTCATGAAAAGCATCCCAAAGAGGGGACGGAGAGATATGACTTGCAATATAAGTGATGACACAACCAGGAGCATTGCTAGGGTCGAAAGAGACAAGGGGCTTAGCCCTAAAGAAATAAAGGGTTTTTGAGTTAAACTTCCTGAACAGCTAAATACTGTGTCGTGGGTCCGTGGACACGGTCTCACCTATTCATCAACGTGTCCCACAGCTTGGCACTGGCAGGTCACTGCCTTGCCTTTAGAAAGCACATGCAGTCATGAATAATTAAGAAGCCAGCTCTTCTCATAGGATAAGAAAACTCAGCTATGAATAATAATGCACAGACGTGTC